>NC_060271.1:1339161-1413364 GCF_021613505.1 Equus quagga
GCAAGTTCGTCCGCGGGCCCGGGGAGCGCGCAGGGAGCGCCCGCCGCTTTCCGGAGGCCGGCGGGGCGCACGGCCGCGGGCGCGCGCCGGGAGAAACTTTGCCCGCCGAGGCCGGAGGCGCGGCGCTCCCGCCCCGCCGGCGCGCTGTTGCGGCCCCGAGACTCCTGCGCGCAGCCCGGAGCAGCCCTACGTGAAGCGACGGACTGTTCTATGACTGCAAAGATGGAAACGACCTTCTACGACGATGCGCTCAACGCCTCGTTCCTGCAGTCCGAGAGCGGCGCCTACGGCTACAGCAACCCCAAGGTCCTCAAGCAGAGCATGACCCTGAACCTGGCCGACCCGGTGGGCAGCCTGAAGCCGCACCTCCGGGCCAAGAACTCGGACCTGCTCACCTCGCCCGACGTGGGGCTGCTCAAGTTGGCGTCGCCCGAGCTGGAGCGCCTGATAATCCAGTCCAGCAACGGGCACATCACCACCACGCCGACTCCCACCCAGTTCCTGTGCCCCAAGAATGTGACCGACGAGCAGGAGGGCTTCGCCGAGGGCTTCGTGCGCGCCCTGGCCGAACTGCACAGCCAGAACACGCTGCCCAGCGTCACGTCGGCGGCGCCGCCGGTCAGCGGGGCGGGCATGGTGGCTCCCGCGGTGGCCTCGGCGGCGGGCGGCGGCGGCGGCGGCGGCTTCAGCGCCAGCCTGCACAGCGAGCCGCCCGTCTACGCCAACCTCAGCAACTTCAGCCCGGGCGCGCTGGGCGGCGGCGGGGCGCCCTCCTACGGCGCGGCCGGCCTGGCGTTCCCCGCGCAGCCCCAGCCGCCGCCGCCGCCGCAGCCGCACCACCTGCCGCAGCAGATCCCCGTGCAGCACCCGCGGCTGCAGGCCCTGAAGGAGGAGCCGCAGACGGTGCCCGAGATGCCCGGGGAGACGCCGCCCCTGTCCCCCATCGACATGGAGTCCCAAGAGCGGATCAAGGCGGAGAGAAAGCGCATGAGGAACCGCATCGCTGCCTCCAAGTGCCGGAAAAGGAAGCTGGAGAGGATCGCCCGGCTGGAGGAAAAAGTGAAAACCTTGAAAGCGCAGAACTCGGAGCTGGCGTCCACGGCCAACATGCTCAGGGAACAGGTGGCACAGCTTAAACAGAAAGTCATGAACCACGTTAACAGTGGGTGCCAGCTCATGCTAACCCAGCAGTTGCAAACGTTTTGAGGAGAGACTGTTGGGGGCTGAGGGGCAACGGAGAGAAAAAATAACACGGAGAGACAGACTTGAGAACTTGACAAGTTGCGAGAGAGAAAAAAAAGTGTCCGAGGACTAAAGCCAAGGGTATCCGAGCTGGGCTGGGTTGCGTCCTGACGGCGCCCCCAGTGTGCACGAGTGGGAAGGACTCGGCCGCCCGCCTTCGGCATGGAGCCAGGGGGCGGCCGCCGGCGGGCCACCCCGCTTTGCGGACGGGCTGTCCCCGCGCGGACAGACGGCAGACTTCTCTTTAACGTTGACCAAGAACTGCATGGACCTAACATTCGATCTCATTCAGTATTAAAGGGGGGAGGGGGGCGCAACTGCAGTAGAGACTGTAGACGGCTTCTGTAGTACTCTTGAAGAGCACGGGGCTGGGGGGCGGCGGGAGGGAGGTTCGTGAGAGCGAGGCTGAGGCCGCACATGAACTCTTGCCGGCCCGCCTTCTTTAACTGTGTATGTACATATGTATTTTTTTTAATTTGATGAAAGCTGATTACTGTCAATAAACAGCTTCATGCCTTTGTAAGTTATTTCATGTTTGTTTGTTTGGGTATCCTGCCCAGTGCTGTTTGTAAATAAGAGATTTGAAGCACTCTGAGTTTACCATTTGTAATAAAGTATATAATTTTTTTATGTTTTGTTTCTGAAAATTCCAGAAAGGATATTTAAGAAAATACAATAAAATATTGAAAAAGTACCCCTCCCCCAACCTCTTTTTCTGCATTATCTATAGATTACCTATTTAGGTGGAGTTGAGAGAGTTAAGAATGTCAGTTAAAATCGCTCTCAGTGCTGCTTAGTATCAAGCAGTAAAAACTATCCTGTACTGGACTCGAGAAATAACTAGCTAGTGCAGTTAAGCTATGTGCTCTTCCCTGCCCCGAGCCGTCTGCGTAGAGTTGGCCACGAAGGGCAGTGTGGCTGAGGGAAGGGAGCTCGTGGTGGAGAGGGACGGCCTGCTGGGGAGTCTAGCACTGTAAAGTTTGGATTATATCAAGTGGCATGTGCTGTGACCATTCTTGTTAGTGGAAATTTAACAATAGGTGCTTGTTCTCAAAGCAGGAACGGTGGCAGATTTTTACAAAAGATGTATCCTTCCAATTTGGAATCTTCACTTTAACAATTCCTAGATAAAAAAAGATGGTCTTTGCTTATGAATATTTATAACAGCATTCTTGTCACAATAAATGTATTCAAATACCAATAACAGATCTTGAATTTCTTTCCCTTCGCTACTTTTTTCTTTCCCGAGCTCTGTACTGAAGCTTTTCTTTTCAGTTGCTAGGATTAACATTACTGCCATCTGAAGTTACTCGGTAATTAAGAAGCAAAGAATTTAGAAAGAGCACAGAAGTTGCAATCTGCATGAAACATTCTCCCAGTTTCATTAATTCATTCTGTCTCTCTGTCTCTCTCTGTCTCTCTCTCTCTCTGTCTGTCTGAAACACCTTTGTCTAGATAAATTGCCAGTATAGCAGTTTACCGTTTTGGATCCTCCTATAGTTTAATTTGTTTCTAAAATAACTTTGTTTATTATAGAGTCATTCTCAAAAAATGGTAATCTAGATACTATAGAAAAGATTCCCGAGAGAAATCACGAACACAGTGATTACCTGTGTACATCAAATTTCAGCTCTGGGGAAATGGCAAACTTATATTCTGTTCATAGATTTAACTAGGAGATCAACAAGGCAGGAGTCAACAAGGGAACAATTTTTGCTTGGTTGCTTTCCATCCCAAGAGCTCGTGTGATTATCAAGCAGCAAAAGCAATTTGATATCCAGGAATATTTCAAGAACCACTAAATGAAGCCGGGCTGTTTGCTCATTAGCAGTCCTTTAGTACCCAACAGGTCTGCGAGTGCTAATATCCTGCCTGTTGCCGTTAATCCAAAGACACAGGAGTTTCTCCTTAGGATGAAGTCTAGGAGTGGAAGAGACCGGGCAGGCTT
This sequence comes from Equus quagga, assembly GCF_021613505.1. NCBI lineage: Eukaryota > Metazoa > Chordata > Mammalia > Perissodactyla > Equidae > Equus > Equus quagga. The sequence continues at coordinate 1,342,352 of NC_060271.1, forward strand.
GTTAGCTCAAGATCCACTCTGTTGTAGTAACACTTCTTTAACAAAGGGTTACTGGGAGCAGAGCAGAGTTTGCCAAACCGTGAATTTGCTGATGTCAGCAACCCGGAAGGTGAGTTGATTTTGACCATATGTAGGAATAGTCAGCAGAGGGACAATAAAGCACTTTGGGGTGGGGCTCTGTGGAAACTAAACAAGAGCCAACTAGAAAAAATAAGCAGGCTGGGGAATTAATTACCTACAAAGGTAGACTAAGCCCAGACAACAGTGCAGCACAGGAAAGCCACACCACTCCCCAGCTTGCTTGAGAGTCAGTGTCAACAAAAAATGCCTGAAACTCAGCACGCACCCCCATTTGTTTGTTTCAACTTAGATTCTAAATGTCTATCCCTGAAATTCTAACCATTCTAACCAAAGGGCTAGAAAAACATAATTGTGGTAGAGGAAATTAACCAATGATTTCCTGTAAACTTTGGAGGCATAAAATCAGCTAATTATTTGTAGACACTCGAAGGTTAATTTTATTATGGATATTCAATGAGTTATTCTTTGGGTAACACTCATAGTTGGAGAGGATGACACTAGTGACACATAAAGCCATTAATCTTCTTTTCATTTACTATATATATGTATATATAATAATTCAATCAGAGATCCTTAACCCTTTGTGTCCATTGGGGCAGAGAGTTCATGAACTCAGTGAAAATGCTTACAAAACCGTGTGTGTGCACCTGCATGTGTACGCATACATGTGGGTGTACACACACCCCTGGGGAGAGAGATCATTAGCTTTTATTTGCTTTCCACAGAGTTCTGCGACTCAAAAAGAGGTTAATAATTCCAGGTCTCAATTTCTTCTAGTGAAATATACCACATCCCTCTCCAGTGCACAACTCCAGGCAGACTGAGGACCTCCCAAACGGTCAGCCTGGCCAATCACCAAGTTCTAAAGCCCAGTTCTCAATGAGTGCTCTTAAAATAATTAATCTGTTAGCACATTCATACTTCCAGCCACACAGAGTGTCCCTTCCCTCTTACACTAATGCAAGTGGGCATCTTCTTATATAAAATGGGTCTGCCTGAAACATTAGGTTTGGAGGTAGAGATAGGGAAGGACAATATGTGATCATTAGGCAGGCACAAAAAATAGTCCCAGATGTGGCTTTGTTAAAAACAACCACTTGATTGGTAATGGCAGAGGGGACTTTCTGTTTGTAAAGTTAAAGTATTTCAGCAGTCCAGAAGTTAATACCCAATATTTGCTTGCCAAAGGCAAGGATCATTTTAACTTATCTATTCCCCACTGTCCTTTTGTCTTCTTCTTCTTCTCCCCAAAGACCCCTGGTACATAGTTGTATATTCTAGTCGTAGGTCCTCCTAGCTCTGCTATATAGGATGCTGTCTCAACATGACCTGATGAGCAGTGCCACGTCCGCACCCACAGGATCCAAACCAGCGAAATCGTGGGCCCCCAAAGTGGAGCGCAGGAACTTAACCACTCGGCAACGGGGCCGACCCCCCTCCCCCCGCCCCACAACTGTCCTTTGATTGTTAGAGAAGATGCGCTTTGGTGGAGCCAGGGAAGAGACAATGCCTTTTAGTCTGCCCTGCCCCTTGCCCCCATCACCCACTTCTGTGTGGATCAAGCGGAATCTCATGGAAAAGCAGAAGAGAGGTAGAAGCTGGGTACCCCGGAAAGGGACATTTTCCCTTCCTAACTGGAACCTGGCTCCAGTTATTCTGTTTTGGACTTTTGACCTCCCAAAGATGGGTGTTTCCCTAGGCCTGGGTCTCTGTGAGGCCCTATATTGAGCATGGAGATTCAATGATGAGCAAGATACAATGCCTATTCTCAAGGAATTCTCAGTCTGGTGAGGAGGAGTGTGGAGATGAAGCAGAAAGAGGTGCCAGAGGTGGGGAGGAGGAGCCATCATCAGGAAAGACTTCATGGGAGAGGAGACTTCTGAGCTGATCCAGTGGAACTCACCAGGCAGAAAAGGTTGGAGGAGGAACAAGTGTGCAAAGGCGCAGGGGCATAAGAAAACAGTGTGTGTTTGGGGGCTTGTGAGCTGCTTAGGGAGGCTGGGAATGAGGGCATGAGGAGAAAGGTGACAAAAGGAGACAAAGCGGGAAAGTTCAAGAGTCAGGTTGTAAAGTCATACCTGTTCGTGCTGAGACTTCGGCTGTCACCCTGCAGGCGATGGAGAAACATAGAAGGATCTGAAGCAGGGCAGGGACGTGAGCCCTCTCAACTGAAGAGAGATTCATGCCAACGACAGTTTGGCTGGGGGTCTGGTGGGGAGGAGGCTAGTAAGGAGAGCAGAGGGTTTTAATTTAATTTAGAATGCCTGTGTTTTTACAGGAGTCCTAGAGTTAAGGGGGAAATGGGAAGAAGATGGCTTGGTCCAAGCTCCATCATGCCACCTTTCTTCCTATACAAATTTCTGGCAAGTCAGGCCCAAGGAGAGAGATCGGGAAATTCACCCTTCACCTGCGCCACCTGTCCCATACTTAAGTGCCCTCTCCACTATGTCAATTCAATATCTGAAGGAAAGTCACCCTACAAAATGGTCCCACCTGCTGAGTGTCAGGATGCTCGCAGAAGCAGACGTGCAAGAAAGAGGCTTGCAGCCTCCCAGGGTCAGTGTGCACTGCTGCGGGGCCAAACCTGGAGTTATGTAGTCACCCAGAACTGACTAAGCTCAGTGGGACTAATTGACCCAAAGCATACAAACTCTTTGATGCAAACAGAGGCCAATGTTTTTATTTATGTTGGGGGAATTGAATAATAACATTACATTCATATAACACTCATTTTATTCAGCAAGCAATACTGAATTCCGATTTTGTGCCAGGTACCAGGAGTGCCATGCAAAGTGAAAGCCACAGCATGCCTCCCCTCATGGAGTTTCTAGCTGGTAAGAGACACATTAAATAAGGAAACACACCAATAAAGGTAAGATTCTACACTCTGACAAGTACAGTAAAGAAGAGCTGGGCGCTATGAAAGAGAAAAACAATCTCAACTGGACTCGGGGCAAAGAAGGCCTTTCTGGAGAAATCCCTGAACTGAGACTTATTAGATGACTAAGAGTTCATCAGGTGAAGAGCAGAAGAGAAGGGAGGGTCAGTGTGAGGGGAAGCTTGGGAAAGACTTTGGGGTCCCCTGGGAGTTAAAAAAAGGGCTGCATTCCCGGAGTGGAGTGAGCGGAGGGGAGAGTGATGCGATTGATGCTTGCCAGTACACACTCTTGTCATTTCCAAAGTGCTTTGTTCTCTTCTATCTCCTTGTATTTTCACCACTACACTGAGCACATCCTTGTTAGTAGCTGTGTTTCACAGGGTAGGAAGCTGAGGTTCCCAGTGAGTTTTAAGAGCTTTAGTCGAGGCCCCTTATCCAGTGACTAGTGGGGCCACAATTAGGTCCTCAGGCATCAAGAGCCATATTCTTCCCCATACTGTTCCAGGAGCCAGATGCCCTGGTGACCCTGGGTTCCTTGCTCAGAGCACGCCCCTGCTTCTACATCAAGGCCCCTGAGGAACGGAATCAGTCATCAGAAGGTTCTTTGATGTGCGCGACATCTGAGCAAAGGTAATCAGATAGTCTCCCGGGATATTTCATCTGGGCCGGCAAAGGCTGATGAACTCTTCTTGCCCTGCTGCAAACGCCTCCTCTCGGGAGGGACCAGAATACTTCGTGCTAAGGAGTGCTGACGGTTTCTCCCTGTACATACCCCCTTCATGTACATCCACTGAAAAACATCAGCTGGTGGTTGCATCATTATTGCTTCAGAAAATGGGGTTACCAGACCATTAAGTTACTGCCTTCTTAGGTTATAGGTACTCACTGGCTACCTGGACAGAATTTGGGCATTTCCCAGATCTCCTTAGGACTGTCTGTCCATCAGCTTCTGCTGATGGCTAATCTCTTCTGGAGTGTATTGATTTATCATAGGTTCATGCTCAGAGGGAAGAACTTTGTCGGACCTTATCGCAAGCCTTGGAAAAAGGTGAGCCGACACCTGGGCTATTACGTAATAGACCACTCTACCGGTTAGGGTGCTCACAAGGGCCAGTAACAGAGACACGACTTCAACAAGAAGTCCAGACATAAAACAGGCCCAGGGCAAATATAGTAGCTCAATGACATCATGATGGCCTGGGACCTTTCCACCTTTTCATTTCACATCCTCAATGTGTCAAGGAATTCCGTCTTTGGACTCAAGACAGCTTCAGCAGCTCCTGGCATCATAGGTAAACAAAATAATCCTAGCAGTGCAAGGATGTTTACTTTAATCTTTCTCTCTTTATTAACAAGAGAAGCCTTTCCTAGAAGCTCCCTCACCTCCACCGCGGTAGGCTTCCCCTTGGGTCCCACGGGCCAGGAGCAAGTCACATGCCTATACCCAAACTCTTTCCTGGTAAGGGAGTGAGACCACCAGGATTGGCCTATAGTCCTGGGTCAGTCCTTGGGATCACCTTTTTCTAAGCATGTGAGAGAGTGAACACCAAAAGTAAATTTTAAAAATAAATAAAAATCAAAACAATAACATGGATGGACCTTGAGGGAATTATGTTAAGTGAAATAAGCCAGATAGAGAAGGACAATCTCTGTGTGACTCCACTCATATGTGGAAGTTAAACATGTAGACAAAGAGAACAGATTAGTGGTTACCAGGGGAAAGGGGGGTGGGGCACAAAGGGTGAAGTGGTGCACCTACAACATGACTGACAAACAATAATGTACAACTGAAATTTCACAAGGTTGTAAACTATCATAATCTCAATAAAAAGTTAAAAAAAAAACTGATGTGACCAAAAGAAATAAAATAAAATAAAAATCAAGGCTTTGATGGCAAGAAAGGCAGGAGAGAGAGGATGGCTTTTGGATTGGTGGAAAGTCATTATTGCTCTATACCAAATATTTCCAGTTCTCCTCTTGGGTACAAGGTAGGGTTGTACTTCCCTATCGCCTACCTCCTTGGAGTTGGGTGAGAGGCATTGTGACTTTGCGGCTTGTGTCAGCCAATGCAATGTGAGCAGTGGTGCCATCTGTCACATCCAGGTGGGAGCCTTAGGAGCGAGCGTGAGATTGGGTGTGTTTCCTTTGCCCAGCCTCTGCAGCTGCGGAAACACAGAGATGGAGTGTCCGTTAGCCTGGGTCCTTAAACCACGACGATGTAAGTCGGAGTCTCCCCCCGCCCCACATACCTACAGTGGACATTTAACGCAAACAAGAATTCAATCTTTGTTGTTTTAAGACACAGAGGTTCGAGGGCTGCTTGTCACTGTAGCACTATGTGGCCTACCCTAACTGCTCCAGTAGGAACCAATGATATCTGCTACAGTGTGGTAAAGACGAACCTGTACAACATCCATAATGGATGCTGTTTACTGAGTTTCTACTATGTAGCAGGTACTTGCTGGGACTTACAAGGTAAAACTTAGGGCTGTATTTCATATATGAGAAATGGAGGTTTAGATCTTGTTCAGGTTTATGGAATAAGTGACTGGTGGAAGCCTGAGCTGAGTCCAGGTCTTTCTGGCTCTGAAGAGCTTGCTTTGTGCACATGACCTTGCTCCTGAGCAGTAGTGCCATGTGAACTTGGATCTCCTCTGAGCCTCACAGCCTCCCTGCCACAGGCACTGTTATCATTCCGTTTTGCATATGAGGAAACTGAGATTCAGAGACAAAAACCAACTTGCAGAACTTCGCAGAGCTGGGAAGACAGCGGAATCTCCGCCCTTCCACTCGCTGCCTTCCTGGCCACACAGAGCATCGAGGCGTTAGAGTGGGAGCAGAGAGTCAAGATATTACGAGCTAGAGGAGGAACACGGATTTTGGAGTCAAGTGCCCGGGAGTTAAATCCAGGCTCTGCAACTCGTAGCTGAGGAGCATGGGGCAAGTCTTTTAATATTGCTGAGCCTCAGTTCCTTCCTTGGTAAAAATGAAGTCAGCCACAGCTGCCTCAGAAAGTTGTTGGGAGGCTCACATATATAAAGCCCTTGTGTAGGGCAGGCAAGCAATAACGAGCCATTTTCCACTATAGATTTGTTAATTTAAGAAGAAATGATCAGGCATCCCCTCAAAGCTAGTGCACATGCGTGTGTGCACACACACACACACACACCCCCCACCCTAGCTGAAATGAAAACGTTTCCCATTAAGATTCAACGAGGTCTCACGGGGTTGCTTCTTGGTCATATAAGGGCTGGCAGGTCTTCTCTGCGGGCTGGAGAAGTTTTGTTTCCCCAGCTGCACTGGCAGGGGAACGCTCTGCAGGCACGGCATTGGGAACCTGTTTGGCTTGGCTCAGAGGCCTGTCAGCACATTCAGGAAGTGAAGTCAGAGAGAGGCAGGATTTCAGGCAGAGCCAGCTGCACACAGATGCCCAGGCAGTGGAATGCCTTATCCAAGCAGGGGGCCTCTCAGCCTGGGGTGCCCTAGGTGCTGTCAGAGAAGCCTCCGAGAAAGGCTCTGGGCCAGAAGAGGAAGAAGCAATCACTGGTCCCCAGGCAAGGGCTGTGACCTCCACAGCAAAGCCACCAGAAGGACCATGCAGGGGTCCTCTTGGCCAGCCCCCTGCCTTGGGCAGGGAAGTGACTCAGCCTGGGCTGAGGGAGCTTGCTGGGGGGAGGGGTTAATGTTTATCTCCCTGGAGTTTTAAAGTCAAGGTGGGGAGGGGAGGAGAGAAGGGGAGAGGGATAGCAAAATGAAAGACTGGGTTAAGAGTGTGGGGGAGGGGAGGGAGAAAAATGGATGGTGCCTGAGAGGACGTAGACTCCCCAGAAGGAACATGCCACCCCTCTGCAGCCATGTCCCCGTGTCCAGGCACCAGCGCAGGGGCCAAGACCTGAATCCTAATCCCAGGCCACATCTCCTAGCTGTGAGTGGGGAGATAAATCATTTCTCTAGGCCTCAATTTCATTAGCCATGAAATGGAGATAATAGTATACTCCCATTGGGTTGTCACAGCATTAAATAAGCTAATATAGGGGCTGGCCCGGTGGCATAGCGGTTAAGTTCACGCGCTCTGCTTTAGCAGCCTGGGGTTCACAGGTTCGGATCCTGGGCGCAGACCTACACACCACTCAGCAAGCCATGCTGTGGCACACACAGAGTAGAGGAAGATGGGCATGGATGTTAGCTCAGTGACAATCTTCCTCAAGCAAAAAGAGGAGGATTGGCACAGATGTTAGCTCAGGGTCAATCTTCCTCACCAAAAAATAAATAAATAATACGTAAAAGGCCTTAGCCTAGTGCTGGCAAATCATAACTGTTTCCATTAGAATTCTATGGCTGCAAGTGAGAGAAAATTCAGTTTAAGTAGAAAGGAATGTTACTGGCATATGTAACTGAAAAGCCACAGGTAGAGGCAGCTCTCGACCTGGCTGTGTACGGTGCTCGGATGGTATCGTCAGCTTTGGTTTCTCTCCGTTGCTCAGCGGGCTACAGGAGGAGTGAGCTTCATCCTCAGTCTCCATGCGATGGTGTCCAGCAGCTCACACTCTCTGTCCATAAGAATCAGTCAGATGGCTGGGGCAGTTCCTCACATTCTCCCAGGATGGTGACTCAGTGGTCTGGTTGGGTTCCATATTCATCCCTGAACCAATCACCAGGGCTGAGGGATGGGGTGGGATATGCTGATGGCTTAGGTATAGGTCAAGTGCTTACCTCTAAAATCAGGTTTGGGAGTCCCGTCAACTCGCATGGCCAGAGAAGAGAGGAAACAAGGTGTGGGTCTTCAAAGGGAAATGGGGACCAACGAAGGAGTAGACAGGCAATGGATGGACCAGAGTCCTGGAGGGTGGTGGTAAATGATACAACAGATGTAAAAAGTACTCTGTAAAAAAGAGTTACTGACTAATATTAGTTGCTGTTGCAATGTTTATTGTAAAATATTGACTCATCTAGGCCAATTAAAATAGAGAGCCGAAGATTGTCCAGGCAAGCCTTTGAACTGTCACAAAGCCCACCAAGTACATCCACTTCTGGTCTGTGTTTTCTCCACTCACCTGCTCATTGAACTATATCAGAATCACTATCTACATGAGTTTTTCCTCAATTCAATTGTTGAAGTAACAAAAGTAGAAAAAAAATGAAATAGACTGTTATCGTGCCTGAATCCTAAGGAGGAGAATCCAGTGTACAATGAATTATTCTTTTTTTTCCTCCCCACAATGAATCAAAGATCTTTACACCCAGGAGCCAGGATGGGAGAAAGATCTCTGAAAACTCCTAGAACTGACTGTAAACATAAGACGTGAGTGATGAATCCACTGCTGCAAACGTGGGTCACCCAGAACGCTTGATGGCTATCTACTGTGTGGCTGAAGGCATTTCTAGGGATGACCAGTTCTTGCCATAAATAGTCTTAAAATCTTTCCATGTTAGGATGGCGATATGGGACTGAGTCAGCGTCACTCTAGTCCTTTACCCCGTGTTTATCGAAAGCCTCATCTGCGCCAGGCCCCCGAGAAGCACTGGAGGTGACAAGGCATCGAGCCCACCATCAAAAGCCAGTGGCACTCCATAGATAACTTCTATGACAGAGGTAAATACAGTGCACCTGGGGAACAAGGCAGCTCTCGACCTGGCTGTGTACGGAGCTCAGCAGTGGCCTCACCGAGGAGCTGATTTGGAATTGTATTTTAAAAAGCGTAAGAGGGAGTTTGACATAAAAATGGGGTGATGGTGTTCCAGGGAGAAGGGACATCAGGGACTAAGGTAAGTAGGACTCAGGGCCCATCAGTCAAGCATCCACTATTGTAGACAGAATGAATGGAGTTCCTGCCCACTTATTGTCAGGTAAGGACAAGCGACGTTAAACAGATTGTCACAATTCCTTTATCAATCCCAGCACAGTGCAAAGTGCTGCCGAGAAGATGTACCAGCAGCATCCTGCAGATCCTATGAAGGGGCTTCCAGAGCATCCAGTGGGGGCAGGGAGGAGCTCGGTTCAGTCTGGTCCTCGGGGAAGGCCTGCCCAAGGGAGTGACTTTCGACTGAGACCTGAAGGAATTAGTCAGGCATATGAGGGTGGGTGGGGAGAGCAGTCCTGTCTTGAGCAAGTGCGTGTGTTAGAAGTAGGCAGAAGGCCGGTGTGGTTAGAATGTGGGGTTCCCTCTGGGAGGGGACAGGGAAGGAGGAGGCCATGGGCCAAGGGCATCCAGATGGCGTGCAGTTTAACACGGCAGGTCTGAATATGGTACCCAAACCCTCAAGTCTTAAACAATCTGAGAGGTTAGAAGACAGTGAGCAAAGAGAACCCAGGCTTTTTCTGAAAGTCACACACTTCATTCTTAGGGCAGAAGCTCCGATTCCTGACTTCGAGAGACAGATCATGACATTAGCTATTCATGAAGCCCTTGTAATGTGCTCAGACCCCTGGTAAGTACCTTCTGCATTGCACCGTTTTGGCCTCCCCATGGCCCTATCAGGTAGCTATCACAAGCTGTTCCCAGGTGAGGGCACTGGGACTCAGGGTGGTTCCAGAAAACGGCTAAGGCCCCTGACTGCAGGAGGCAGGAGCAGGATTCAGCTCTGAAGCCGGGCTCTTGACCACTCCATCAAACCACCTCTGAAGAAAAGCAAAAGCATTTGGAATCTTATACAGTTCCAAGGGCTCAGCGCTATTACCCCCCATGTGCACTTCAACAGATAGTAGGCTTACGCCAAACACTAGTTCCTTTTCCTTACCGTGGAAGGTGAATGGCAATCTCCGGGGACCCTTTTCTTTTCTCTTCTGTCTGTATCTGGGCTTTATGCCCCTGCTGTTTTGAATTCCACTTCAAATGAAAAAATAACTGAAAACCACTCTCAACCAAGCCCTGGGATTTAAAGCAGACTGGCAGAAACCTGGAAGGAGACAGGGTTCCCCCTAATACATCACAGAGAGCAGCCAGTGCCAATCTGAGTGGCTGTGCTCCCTCTGCAAAGGAAAGCAGGCGGCATTTTGAAAACGAATGAGGAAGGCACACTGTTGGGACTTGTTTCGAGGTCTGAGGCCAGACCTGGTTCTGCTCTGACAGGCTGGTTTCCAGACATGGGCTACTCCTCTGCAAAGACGCAGAGAGGTGGCGGGCTCGCCAGGCACAGATCTGGAGCGGCCCCCCGCAGGTGTCCTCCGTGGGTCTTAAGCGGGATTTGGCGCCCATTGTGGAATAACAGTAATGACCTCAAAACTAACGTTTTTCATCACGCGAGCAAATCGGCCGGCCCGTCTGTTTGCTCAGGTGTGCGGCTGTGTGCCCCAGGCCCTGATCTCTATATAATAACAAAATAAATATTTTCAGAAGGAAGAAAGAATTGAAGATGAAGGAATGTCACAGCTGGTGGGATGGGGAAAGTGAGAGAGGAGACTCTGGTCTCTTTAAAGTAAGATCATGTATTTGCTATCTACTCTCTTTACTAATTGGTCACCCTGTAGTCCGTGGGGGCAAAAAATCTGCTAATGAAGTGGGAGGATTCGTCCAATTAATTACCGAGTACATCTCAACTCCCCTCCAGGGGGGTCGTTCGCTCTTGAACGGTGCCGGTAGATGGCGCCAGAGGGCAGACGCGGCGCTCCCTGCTTCTCAGGGCGTGAAACGCTTGAAAAGCCCCGGCCAGAAATGCGGCAGGGACAAGCGTGTGGGCGTCGTCCGCCTTCAGAAGGGACCAAGTATAAACACATTTTTTACAGAATAGGGAAGCATATGCGCTAGAAATGTTCTTGCTCCACCAGCCGGAGGCCGGGAAGCCAGCGCCAGCTGCTGTTTACTGGGCAGCTCTTATTTCAGAATGAAGACGACTCAGCAGGTAGGGAGGCCTTGAGAGGGAGTGCCGGATTCCAAGAAGCCCACGCTGTGATGGAGGCGCGGAGAGCCTGGCTCAGGACGTGCATTTGAGAAGACAATGGAGGCATATATTGTTGCAACAAACCCCTCTGTCTTACCTGAGAGAGCAGCTTGGCAAACTGGGGAAATGTGAAGTTCTAGAGTGGGACAGAACTGAGTTAAAAATCAGACATGCGTGACCTTGGGCAAGTCTCTTTCCTTCCCTGACCAACAATTTACTCATCCCTGGAGCAGATGTAATAGTTGTCAAGGGGGAAGAAGAGTCGATTTATGGAAAATGCTTCGCACAACACAGTATTCAGCAATCTCTGAAAAACTCTTCCAATTGTGGCACCAAAACCCACTCATGGGAGAATCAGGACCACTCCAGGCGGAACGGGCAAGCTTTTCGTGTGTGTCACCCCTGTGGCTGATACGCACTGATTCTCTATGGGCTTATCACACTATTTTGCATTTTATTTATGTATACAGGTCATTAGATTGGGTCCTTCTTTAAAGTAAGAGCCATGCCATGAAAGTTTCTTTGCATCCCCAGACCCTGTCAAGGCCCCTGGAACACAACATCTGTTGAATACACAAGTTTTTCTTATGAGCGAGTTGTTCCAACCCACCAAGCTGAGTGATTCAGATACAATATTGTGGCCACGTCTCACTTTTTTTCTTCACTGTACTCAGGAAAGAGAACAGAAAATACTACAAACCCAGTGATGAAAATTAATTTTGAATTTTTTTTCAGCCAAAGACCAAATAGAAGCCAGATGTTAAGCAGCCATATTCAGTACTGGCCAACTCAACCAGCCAAGACTCAAAATAAAATCCAAGACAGAATTACAATATTAGATGTAATTCTGTGATTTTCGTGTCATAGCTTAAGACTTGGACATGTGGCATTCAAGTCTGTGCAGGCCAAAGAAAGAGATGCTGAGGGCAAGGAGGAGTGGCCTGGATAGAAGCAGATCACAGGGAGCCAGCTGGGGCAGGGATGCTAATGGTAGGTCACACTAAGGAGGAGATGGAGATCATAGGGCTTGGCTGTCATGAGTCAGGTAGACCTGGTCACCAAGTAGCCCTTTGACTGGGGCAAGTTACTTAATTGCTGAAAGAGTCAATCTCTCCATTTGTAGAATGAGGTGTGTCAGTCAGCATAGGTTAACCTATGCTGTGGTAAGAAATAAACTCTGAAATCTCAGTGACTGAGCAAAACACAAGTTAATTTCTCACTCACCCAAAGTCTCACCCAAAGGCAGGTTCGTGGAGCCTTTCTACATCCATGACTTGACGACCCTCTTTCCTTCTGTCTTGCAGCGCTACTCTCTCATTGTGTGGCTTCCAGTGTTACATGGCAGGGAAGAGAGAGCTGGAGAAGGCACCCTGGCTCTTAAGTGCCCTAGTGCAGAAGTGACACATGTCTGCGCAGAGCCCATCGGTCACATTAGACCCATTGTGCCAGCCCAACTGTAGGGGAGACAGAGCACTGTGGAGGAGCATGTAGATGTTTGGGGAGCCCTATATATGTCCGCTCCCAGGGTAAGAATTAAAATAATTAAATCAGGATTCGTTCTGTTATGTAAAATAGAACAACCGAAAAACAATGGCCTTAAAAAGTTAGAGATTTATTTCCTCTGTTGTAAAAGAAGTCTGAAGAGAGGTGGTGTGGCAGCTCCACAGTCCCCAGGAGCACAGGCTCCTTCTGTGTTTCTGTGACACCACTCTTTGCATCCTGAAGTTCCTTCATGGTTACAAGGTGCCCTCCAGCTGTCCTGTCCGCATTCCAGCCAGGATGAAGGAGGAAAAGATCGGCACAATAGCAAACACCTTACCAGCTTTAAAGAGCTTTCTCAGAAGCTCGCGGAGCAACTTCCGTGTATATTTCTTCAGCCACTCCTAGTTGCAAAGAAGTCTGGGAAATGTAGTCTTTAACATTTGTAACTGGCAGAATGAACACGGGGCAAGCCACTAGCAGTCTGTGCCAAAATAAAAATATTGCATTCGTGGGGTTGTGGTGAGCACTTTATGATGTAAAAGAGGTTTGCCCAGGACCTGACCATTGTATGTGTCCAACAAACGTTGGATATTGTCATTACTGTTTTTGTTGACCTGGTCATCACTTAGGATGCCTGATCTTGGCGGCAGCACCTCATGGGCCCATCAAGAAAATGGAGCGAGTCTCCAGCCTTAGTGAGGAGGACTTGGAAGAGCAAAGCAGGGGACGAGAGCCCCAGACCCTGGGTTAGGGATTAGGACAGAGGAGATGGTCTGTGTTCAGGAGGAGGGACCAAGGCAGAATGCCATTCTGGTGGGCTGGGCCAGACTGTCAGGGAGCTGGGGGCGGGGAAGTGAAGAGGCCACATGTGGTGGTTACAGGTTTTTCTGGGTTGACTCTGGTTAAGAGATGCAATTATCAGAGATAAGAACTCAAGAGAAAATCGTGGAAAACCAGGAAGCGTCACTGCGCCTGCTTTGGTTGGCGCCTTTAGAATCCAGCCTGTCTGCATCCTCAACTCCACGGATGCACTTTCTTGCTCACTGACCTCTCTTTGCATGTCTTTGAGGTCACCTCACTCCTTCACTTGGTTTCTGCCACCAGAAGTCTCAACCCTTCTGAGTGCTACTGCTTTTTCATTCTTTCCTTCAGCATATATTTACTGAGTACTTACCGTGGCCAGACACAGCTTTCAGTGCCAGGGGTGCAGTAGGGAATAAGACGGGCAACACTCCTTGTTCTGTGAAATCTACATGGCACCTTGGCTTCTTCCCTCCTTGGAATGGTGCCTTCTATGTAACTCCTCAGCCTGACCCCTGGGACTTCCTCTCCCGTATCCTTCATATGACTCATTCACCACCTTGTTGGCGTCAATCTTGGGGAGAAAACCAGGCCTAAAATCCAAATATGAGAGGGAAAACATAACTCCAAGTCCCACCTTCATGTCCCACTTTCGTGTTGGCTCAGAAGCAGGGCAGGGCTAAGCCTGTGGTTCGAGGCGTTAGCGGCCCTCATCTGGGAGAGGTTAGAGAAGAGACAGCTGGAGTTAACAAGGGTGGAGACCAACCTGTATAACTCCAAAGCTTTAGGTAGAAAAATGAATAGCTACTTGTGTCAATTAGGGTTCTTGGTTGCAACCAACAGAACGGACTGCAGCTAACTTACATAGAAGAGGTTACTAGAAGAATAGGGGGCCCGCTAACGAGATTTAAAGGAAAAGCTGAAGAGCCAGGCTTCAGAAGGGACAGAGACCAGAGCAGCTCAGGGACCTTGTCTGAAACCTGTGCCCCTGTTGGAGTGAGTGTTCCCCAATCATATTTCTGTGCTTTTTCTCTCTGCTCAAAAGACAAATCCCTGGGAGGGAGGGGCGCAGGAAGGGAGGCTATTGTCCTGGCTTGAGTTACATTCCTACCCCTCCACACCCACAGCCCGAGTGAGAGTTTCCACCACGTCTACAAGCAATAGGACCTGGTAGTTCCCCAAAGCAAAGTTGGGGTGTAACTACCAGAATAGGGAGTGGACGCTGGGAGGCAAATACCGCACTTCTACCTCCCCACTTTGGGTGATTCTCCCATTCCCAAAGCTGTGGCTTTAGGAGCATTTCATGAGGATGCATAAGAATGTTTCCTCCTGGAACCATTTTCAATTTTGGGGAGCAAGACTGTGGTTTGCTTGTAATAAACTTGATGCTCAGGTTGGGAATTTGGAGTGGGATGGGTAGAAATAACCATTACAGGTGATTTAACAATCCAAAAAATAAAAGATTTTGTTTTTCTATTATTTGAGATTTTTTGAATCTGATCTACATTTTTGTAATTATAATTTTATTAACTTAAGAAAATTAGTAATACATTCACATGGTTCAGGCCCCTTCCTCCATCCTGCCACCTGGAACATGAGCGTTTCCATCTTGGATCTTGTTTATTGCCACTTGGGTCATGAAAACTGAACCACAGGACTAGCAGAACAACGTTCTAGAAGAAACCTAGGTTCTGATGGCTGTATGCAATAGAGACATTCTGTTAGCCTTGCCCTGTATTGCTCTGGATTTTTATGTAATAGAGAAATAAGCTCCTATCTATTAAAGCCACTCTTGTTTGGGGTTTTTCTGTTACAGCCGGTCTAATCCCAACTGATCCTCTGAGATTACAGAACCGATAAGTGATGGAGCCCTGATTCTAGCTCTGCACTTGTACGACCCTGAGAATGGGTACCTCCTTAAACTTTGCACCCTGAGTACTTCTCTTGCCCCACCCTGCTCAGCTCCACCAGCTTCCAGAGCCCCTGCTCTTTCTTGTCACACTGACAGGACGAGGCTTAAGATGGAATCAACCTACCAACACATCATCCCCATGAGAAGATGACTGGTCTTAGTCAGAGATTTAAGAAATACCTTCTTTGATATTAGCTAGGAGAGGTAAGATTTTGAAAGTTTCTGAAGTCTCCGTTCCACAGCATCCCTGCTATTTCAGGAGCTAGCTTTTATCACTAGCTGGCATGGGCATGAGAAGCCCTTCTGAAATCCTCGTCCTCCCACCGCTTTCCAAGCAGGCAGTCTTGTTTATATATCATTTCTCCCGGATGAATCATTAGTAGCAAGAGTACAGCTTCCACTTGTCCGTGAGAAACTGTTCAAAACAATCCTCTCTACTCTGCATAAAACCTCAGGAGTAACAATGGATATTCAAAATAAGACTGCTATTTGTCAGCCTCTCAAAGTCAGGAAACAAATGAAAGTAACTATGTGCCACCGAAAATCATTTTGAAAGAAAAAAACCAAACCTTCCCCGTAATGGCTTATTTTTTGAGCTCCACCCTCCACCTTCTGCAAAACTGGTTTTTATATTGTGCTTTCTGCAGAAGCCTTTCCAGTTCCTTTTGCTTCTGGTTTCAAGGTGTTGTTTTCACATGAAGCTTCCTCAAATCCACGCAGAGTCATCATGGGGGGAAGGAGAGGGCTGATTTAGGGGCCAGAGTTTAATTGCCATTTGGATCTTAGGAATCAGAACCCCCAAATCAAGGTTAGGGGGAAACATAGAGTCATTTGTCAATATTGTGTTTATATGCTGAATTTATACAGTGTGGCCCAAAGACCTTCCAGGGAAATACGTTTTCTGCAGAGCCCTGCCAAACCCTCAGAAACAGAGAAAGGGTAGGTAAAGAGACAGGGGCTGGGGAAGGCGACAGAAGTGGAGAACGGGTGTGGATCATGGCTTATGAATGGCCACTGTCCCAGAGGCTTCACATGAATTCTCACAGCCCCCTTCAAAGTGAGTCTTCTGTCTTCACCTTACAGGTGGAGAAAGTGCAGCTCAGAGAGATTAAGTAACTTGCCCAAGATCGCACAGCAGAGAAATGGCAAGTGAGGACCCAAATCCAGGTTGACCCAAACGAACACCTGTGCTCTTTCAGGTGTGCGTCGCTGCCCTGAGAGTCCAGTCCATGTCCCGTCAGAGGGAAGATCAACAAAATGGAATGAGTCGGGAAACGAGGGACCAGGTCCCAGCATGGGGACATGGGATGAAGCATTGCATTTCCCTGGGCTCGGGGCTCTTACCTATGCAATGAGAGAGAGTAGAGTTAGATGCTCTTAAACTGCTTCTGCTCTCTGACAGTCTGGGTTTCCACATCTGCGTTCATCAAAGGCATCCAACAACGGAATCAAAATAACAGGAAGGGTGAGCCACAGGCAGGAGCCCTCCGTGAGGGTCAGGAGTTCAGGAAGCACCAGAGACAACCACTGCAGGATAAACAAACGGGGCTGGGAGTTCTCGTCAACTTCTCCAGCCCCTGCCTCTGCCATCCAGGTACTCTGCTCCTGGCCTTACCACCTCTGACCCTCCCCAACTTGTAGCACCCCATCCAGGCTTGCCTGGACGCCTGCAGTCCTGAGTTAAAAGGCCTAATTATTTTTTTATCTGGCCAAATGGGTGGCTCCTTTTAGCAAATCATAGGAAGATACTTCTCCAATCTGGGTAAGCACAGCCCTGAATCAGGATGTGTGGCTTGGCAAGCAGAGCATGGACTGCCTTTCAGGAGCTGCCTTCCCCACTCAGCCAGATGCCCTATGCAGTGCACAACTCATACAACTGTATGTGGCAGCCCTGGGAGAAGGCCAACTGTTGATTCATTTCAGTGAATGGAACTCCATCCATCCAATTATGCACGCCAGAAAGAAGCCTAGGAACCTTGACCCTTTGCTCATCTTCATCTCCCATGTTCTACCCACCATACTATTGATTTAGCTCCTGGTTATCTCTCGGATTTTCCATTGTCCTCTGTCACCATCACCGCCTTACTTTAAAGGCATCATCTTCCTTCAGAACTACTGCACTCGCTCCTTAACTGACCCCCGTTTGTACTGTCCTCCTTGGCTTATTCCCATTGTCGCAGCCAGGTGTGTGAACTCAGCTAGTTTAACACTGAGACCTGGCAAACTGGAGGATCTTTTCGAAATAGAAATATAACCATCCCCTTTCCTGCTTGAAATTCTCAGTGGCTTCTCACGACTCTTAGGACAAAGGCGAAGAGCTCTGGCGGGTCGCCTGTGCCCTCAGTGCCCTCCCTCTGTGTCCAGCTTTACCTCACCTCGCCTTCCTTTGAGCTCTCTTCTCTCCAGCATCTCTGGAGAGAAGCCCATGCACACTCCCCCCGCCACCTAGGTCCTTCCCCCTCTGCCTCTGAGCTCCTATTCACACCCAAGTGTGTCGCGCATTAGGCCTCAGCAAGGCCTGCCCTCATGCCCTTGACTGGCCAGCTTCCCTTGTGTCCCCTTAGCGACAAGGACCTCTTCCCTTTGTGGCACTTGTCAGAGTTACAATTCCACCTGTGTCTGTGAGACCGTCTGACGCTGTCTGTCTCCAACCAGGCTGTAAGGTGCATTACCCAGGGCCAGGGCTTGTCACTGTATTTCTGTCTCCTTAGCATCGTGTCTGTCACACAGTCTATAGTTGATAAATATGTGTTGAGTGAATGCTGGTTTGTCTGGCTTGGAGAAACCAACATCCAGCAGTGACCACTTTTGACAATCCCCCAAGTGATCTGTGAGTTTAACTTCTCCAAAGTGGGGGTGAAAAAGGAAGAGGAAGAATAACCAATCATAGACAATTAGCAATTGACAAATGGCTCCCTCGTAACTAGCCAACTCTGAATGCCTCTCCTGTGAGGCACTGGGGTTAACTGATTTCTAGCAAATATTTGTTAAGTTGATGGATAAAATCCAATCATTCAAGGCCCAGATGAGATGCTGTATCTGCTAGGAAGTCATCGCTAACGTGAACCAGTCGCCAGAAACAATCTCTCTGTGCTCTATGTGTTCAAAGCGTTTCACCCTTCCCTCTCTGGTGAGAGTTTTTATCCTGCATTAGAGTTATTCTGGAATTTGTCTCATCTCTGAGAGCACATTGTGTCTAATTTATTCCAACTCTGATCCTCCAGCCCCCAACGCCTGCCCAGAGTCTGTGCACAGTAGTGTTCAAGTGAGGTTTGGCGAATGAATGAGTGCACAGACGGGTGATAACCCATGCTGGAATTACCTCCCTCTCACAGGGATACAGACTGTCGGTTTGAGTGTATTTCTGACTTTTCTGTTCCTATATTCTCTTTGAAAAGGCTGGGGGGACGTATTACTTATGATACTTTCAATTAATTTAAATTAATTTATTGTCTGTCGTTTATTAAGACTCCATTGTGAGAAGCCCAGGTTTTTGTTTCCCTTCCCCAATCAAGCATTTTCAGTCAAGATGATCTCAGCAGCTTTCGACATCAGATCAGAGAACTTCGGTTCCAGATATGTGCCCCAAACACTCCAGAGGCTTAAAGTCCAGCTTTGGAGGCCTGAACCCCCTGTACGATTGTCTAGGTATGTGCCCTTATGATATAGAAATTCAACTGAAAAACTGCCAACACTTTCCTTCAGTCTCGTGTTTGTACCAATCAAAAACGTGCATTTACACACGGAAAGTCCATCCCTTTTTTCAGGTGTCCAGGTGAAAGGCAGTTTAGATAATTGGTCAGGATGGTGGGTCTCCACCCCTTTCTAACCATGAGTTACCATTAGAAGTCAAATATGTGTACTGAGATATGCCTTAGACGTACCAAGCTTCAGAGCAGAAGGAGACCTCAAAGGTTGTGTGAACTAAACGCCCATTTTACAGGTGATGAAACTTAAGTCCAGGGAGAAGAGGTGACTGGCCAAGTGGGTTGTGGAGCTGAGATCCAAACTCAGGTCTTTGGAGTTGAAATACTTATTGTACCCCTCTGATGTGCCTGGCTTCTTAAAAACTCTAACAACACACCAAAAAAAGGCCTCTCGTCCACATTTTAAAGATGAGGAAATTGGGCTCAGAAAGTTGAAATGATTTGTCTCAAGACCTCTCAGCTAATAATAAATCCTCCAGATAACAAGGTTGGGATTGAAACCCAGCTCCATCTACAACGGAAGATGGAGCTTCTCCCAACACGCCATGATGCTAAAGGTCATTGGAGCTTTGTGAAGAGTATGCTGCTACAGAGTGATGGGGCTGATGTGAAAAGAATGCAAACTCCAGACTAGAAAACTCCAGACTAGAGATGTTATATGCTCCTGTGTCCCCACCCCCCACACACAACCACCGCCAGCTCCCTGGGTACCCAGACCGGTGTCTTTTCTGACTTTACTGAGCATACAGATCACCGGCAGATCTTTTTTCAAATGCAGAGTGTGATTGATTAGGTCTTGGGCAGGGCCTGAAATGCTGAGATTCTGAGATTCTCAGGTGCCTCAAATGCCCCTCATCCTGGGACTACCGCTTGCGCTTGCGTAGCGAGACTGCTGAGCATAAGACTCCTCAGCAGCCCCATTGCCTGGTTGTCAAGCAGCAAAACTGGTAAGGGCAAGGAAGGGCGGCTGTGGTGGGGCAGCTGGAGGTGGCGCAATGCTTGTGAAGATATCATTTTTTTGAACATCTTCCTGTGAGCTGGGCAGAACGCTGAAGATTTCACAGGACAGCCACACTTAATCCCCGCTGTAACCTCCGAGTAGCTCTTGGTGTCGCCTTTTACAGCTGAGGAGACAGACACAGAGTGCAGGCAACTTTTCCAAGTCCACGTGGTTCTGTCTGATCCCAGGGTGCATGCCCTCCAGGACAATGCCAACCTCCTCCCAGTGAGGGTGGCTCCTGCACACACCAGAGCAAGTCTTTTTTTTTAAAGATTGGCACCTGAGCTAACAACTGTTGCCAATCTTCTTTTTTTTTTTTCAGCTTTTTTCTCCCAAAGCCCCCCAGCACATAGTTGTATATTTTAGTTGTGGGTCCTTCTAGTTGTGGCATGTGGGATGCTGCCTCAGCATGGCCTGACGAGCGGTACAATGTCTGCGCCCAGAATCCAAACTGGCAAAAACCTGCAGTGTTTCAGTTAATCCGCACACAAGGTCTATGAGATAAGGGCTCTCATCTCCTTTCTAAAGATGGGGAGACTGAGGTGTACAGAAGTGGGGTCACTCACGGTTCACAAATGGTGGACCAGGGCCTCAACCCCAAGCCTGACTGACTGTGATCTTGGTCGCTATGCTGCTTCTCTAGGAATTATTTGTAGATGGGCGCCAAGAAGTGAAGTGACCTACCTAAGATCACACAGCCAGTAAGTACCAGAAGTGGATTCCAATCCACAGCTCTCCAACTCCAGAGCCGTGCCCTCCCCACAGTACCGTGCTGCCTTCCCCAATCCCGTCAACCAGCTTCTGCCTGTGTCTCTTCCCTGAACCCGGAGCCTGCTGTGATCCCAGCCCTTCGGTTGGTGGCCTGGAACCATGCCTGACTTTTCTCAGCTCCTTTCCCAGGGCCTGGGTTCCAGGGCCTGTCCTTGCTGACGGGACACCCGCTGTACATGGACAGATGCTCCCCAAAGGTGACAGGTCCCTACCTGCTTCTGGAGAATGGGTTCCGGTTCCCACTCCAGACACATCTACCTCTGAGAATGAGAGAAGCAAACGACCCCACCCCCTTGGCTGCTACGTTGGGTCTCCTAGGCTGCCCTGTTTCTAAGATGACTTGAGTGGGGCTCGGCAGTGGATCCCCTATCCTGCCTGTTCCATCCTCCTGTCATTCAGGCATGCCAGGGACCCACAATGCCTTGTGCTCCAGCCTGACTCATGACAATTGTGAGCTGTTAGTTTTTATTATCTTTGTCCATTTCCAGTTGTAAAAGCAACATGTTCACTGTGTTATTTCCCACTGCGGTGACAAACCCATCCTCTGTATAGCAATCTGCAGAAGCGTAAACGAAGGGGCAGGAGCTGCAGAGGGAGGATGGTCACTGTGTGAGTACGAACTGAAACCCCTCCGAGGTGTTCACAGGATGCTCCAACCAGATCAACGTGCGATTAAAGCCTCCCGCTCAAAATGAGGAATTCGACAAAGGAAAAGCAGACTAAGAAACAGAATATTTGAACACTTCAAATCATTTCCTTGGAAAGGTTTTCTGCATCTTGGAGGAGCGAGTCATCTTCCTGTGTGAAGTGTTCAAACTCATTTCCGGTGAGTAATGAGAGGGGCAGCCGCTGTGCACGTGGTGGAGCCCATGGCGCTAGCTTCCTTTTCAGAAAGCAGAGGTGCTGCCTCTTGGGCCCCATAACTCCCTGCTCTTCTCTAGGAGGCAAAACAACCGGAACTTGTGAGGGGCGTCTGCTCCCAGCATCTGCCAGCTCCATCCAGGGCCTCAGTGATGTCTGTGACTCATCGCAGGCTAGCGCCGGAAGCCATCCCCCTGTGCCTCTGCAGGCTCTGCTGGCAGACGAGCGTGCCGGCCCTGAGAAAGGTCTGTGGTGCTGGCAGGCGGCAGCGGTGCCCTGGAGAGCCCCCAGGACCCAGCCTCAGCTCGGGCTGCAGCAGTACGAAGGGCAGCAACACAAACCAGCACTGATTTGTGTGAATAATGGGCCTGTCTATTCAGTAGGCAGGAAAACACATCCCACAGGTCTGGTGGAGAAGGTGAAATGCATGCTCTACATGCTGAAGGCTATGTGTCACCTAGGCCAGCCATGGCATTTCAAGAGAGAAGGAAGGAAAAGCAGCTGTTGCTCTGAACAGCAAATCAGGGCGGCCGGTGAGACATTCAGTGTTGGAAACCGCCATCCTACCTCTGAGTTAGGTTCGTCAGAAAGCCTTCAAATACCCCACAGAAACAGCCTTCGAGGGGGTGTTGGAGGTGCTGTTACTTCCACTTTACACAAACTGAGCTGCAGAGAGGCTAAGTTGACACAGACTGCACCACTGGTCAGTGGTCCAGGGGCATCTGAACCCACATTGGTCAGACTCCTATGCTCTTAGCTGCTTCAAAGTTCACTTTGTTCTCATAGAGTTTTACTGAAAGCCACCTGTGGGCCGTGCCCTGGCCTGGAGCCTGGCGTGCTGGTGAGGCGCCGAGTGGGAGAGAGAAAGGGCGAGAGGAAGAAGTCCCAGCTCTATGGCTTTCTACCTGCGTGACCTTGAGCAGGTCACTAATGATGCCCTCGCTTCGATGCGTGACTCTGGGACCAGCCTGATGAGGTTGGTGCTTTTTCCCTTATTGGCCCCACAGAAGTATAGTTTTCTCACTCATTCGTTATTAACTTTTTCCTTCCCTCTATAAACATGTAGTGGCTATTCAGTGCTGGGCATTGGGGCAGAGGGGAGAAAGAAGACACAGTCCCTGCCATCACGATAGTCGTGGTCTGGCAGGAAAGAAAGGCCTCCAAGGAAGGTCACACTGTAGTGAGGTGGTCGGGCGCCACAAGGAGAAAAAGTGACAGCCGCAGGAATCCAGAAGTCAGAACAGCCACCTCTGTCCGAACGACCAGGAGGTTTCAGAGGAGGTGGCAGTGGAGCCAGGCTTTGAAGAACAAACAGGACTTGGCTGCCGTGAGTGTGCCTCATGGCCTGTGTGGCGCAGGCTGCGCCTCCGCATCCCTGGTTCTGAAATGGACAGAGCGTTTCATCCGCCGAGTGCTGTAAGGGAGCTCGGTGCTTCTGCTCTTGCGCGTCCTGCGATGCGCAGAACTGCGCGGGGAGGCCCGAGATGACCGAGATCTCACTCCACCAGCGACCAGTCAGACATCTGGGTGGTCACCAGGCCCCTCCGGCCTCCAGTTACTCACCTGTAAAACAGTGACATCTGGATCAGTAAGGACCCCTTCCATCTCTGACATGGTTTTGTTTTATGGTTGAGAGGTTGAAATTAGAGTATTGTAAAAATCTAATTTTTGTTGTAAAATCCCCATCAGCTCAGATTTTCTTCATAAATATGAAGATAGACTGAAGATCTTATATTACATAAAAGATTGCCCCAGGGGCTGGCCCAGTGGCGCAGCAGTTAAGCTCACACATTCTATTCCGCTTCTCGGCAGCCCAGGGTTCGCCAGTTCAGATCCCGGGTGCGGACATGGCACCACTTGGCAAAAGCCATGCTGTGGTAGGCGTCCCACGTATAAAGTAAAGGAAGATGGACATGGATATTAGCTCAGGGCCAATCTTCCTAAGCAAAAAGAAGAGGATTGGCAGAGTTAGCTCAGGGCTAATCTTCCTCAAAAAAAAAAAAAAAAAGATTGCCCCTTAGCACCCAGTACAGGGGGCAGTGTAGCTGTGTCTCCCTCCGCTGTTGTGGACATTTCATGAAGTTCTGGGTGGTTTCTCTTCCAGTCAGATTAACATATAAAGTCGCCTTCACTGAGACCCCTCTGATCTCTTTAGTCTTTGGGTTAGAGGCCCATCTCTGGTCTCTACTGAATTCCAGCGACTTAGGCAGAGGTTCCATGAGAACAAAGTCTGTGTCCGCATATCCCCAGCTCCCGGCCCAGTGCATGGCAGGTCCTACTGTTACTACCCCTACCACTAATAATCCTCATCATCGTGATGACAGTAACAGCAGCATCCACGAGGTGGCACTGAGCGTTTGGGACGCACCGCCCCCGCCAGCCCCAGTGCTCCGTGCCTTATGTGTGTCGTCTCACCTGTTTTCCTTCAACAGTCCCTGGAGGGCGGTGCCACGATCACGCCTGCTTCACAGGTCACAAACCTTTTAACAAAAAGGTTAAAACACCTGCTCAAGGTCACACAGCTCTCAAGAGGCAGAGCTGGGATTCGAGCCCAGACAGTCTGCCTCCAGAGCATGCGCGCCTCACCTTGTGACACTGACACTAGCACCTTCCATGAATGAGTGAAAGCGGGTCGGGACAGTGAAGGGAGTGACAACATGGGCCTGGGAGTCAGGCAGCCCTGGGCTTGCACTTCAGACCTGCCACTTACCAGCTGTGACCTCAGTCCACGTCTCTCACAGCAACCTTTCGAAGTGCTGCTCGTTTTCAGCAGCCTCTTTTGAAATCCCTTCCCAAATCTGTCTCTTCTCAATTAAAGGCACTTCTACAAACATGGATGAAACGCCGACCCAGGGCGGGTGTGTGGCCAGGTACTGCAGAGAGGTGCAGAGGCGAGCGGCACACGATCCTTGTGCTCCAGGAGCACACACATTTCAGGAGGTACACACACTAAAACCGCTGTTCCCTTGGTGGGAAGGGACACGTGCTACGGTGGGACCGAGGGAGCACAGAGGAACGGTGATCAGTGCTCCAAGCCACTGGGACCACGGTCACTTTCCAGAATCCCTTCTTGGGTCCCGTGGGCCTGCATGGCGTAGTCGGGTGATTTATTAAAGAATTTAGAGCTGGAGAAGAACTTTGAGGTCATCCTAACCCAATCTTTCATTTTACAGGAGGGAAAACTGAGGCTCAGAGAGGTGAAAGTCACGGTAGGAAGGGACGGGAAGTGGCTCTGGACCCAGACCTCTGGACTTCCGTGTCTGGCAAATTTTCAGCGGTTACAAATCCCCAGACCTTCCGCCTCATTTTCTCCTACCGCCTCCATTCCCACTCTATAGTCTTAGCCCACTGGGTGTGATAACGCAGGACAGGCCTCTGAAGAAACATACAATCTCTCAGTGGGACATCTGAAGTTAAAGAAACATCATTTTTTGCACTCATTTCCAGAAATCTCTCCAGTGAGGACCTTATTTATCTAGCTGAAGTGCCGAAATCCCAGCTAAGGTTACAATCAGCTGCAGATGAATCTCCTTCACAAGATGCAGCGGCTGGAAGCAGGCGGGGTCTAGGACTGAAGAGGCCCAGCTTCTAAGATCAGCTCTGCCAGTTGGTCACCTTGAGAGCTTAGGCAGGTGACTTGCCCCTGGGGACCCCGGCAGCCCCCTCACTGTGAAGAAGAACACTGAACCCAATAGTAGCTCGGCGAGCTTGGGGACTTCTGCGCTGCTGGCTCTCCGGGGCCTGGAGCCACACATGGCACACAGCAGGCCCTCAACACATACTTCTTTGACATGCGGAACGTCTTCAGGGTCACCAGCCTTCAGTGACGGAGTCCATAAAATCATTTCCAAAATCCAAAGTTGGTCTCCGTTCCTGTCCCCAGCCCTCTTACTAGAGGCTGGATACCGCCCCCTCCCCGTCTCTTAGCAACGGTGACAGACCTGGCTGTTTGGAGCGGTACTCAGCCACGCGCCCTGGCAGCTGGGGACCGCCTGTGCTCTGACAGTGCCTCCGGCATCGCTCCCGTCCGCGGTCCCTCCGCGGCCTCCCACGCAAAGCCACCCACTTAGGGCCGCTCCTCACCTGTTGCGGAAAGCACACCTGGAGTCCTCGCCTTCCGCAGCCCGCCGGCGCAGAGCCACGCATGTCACAGGAGCGCAGGGCGCAGGCGGAGAGGCAGACACTTTGCCATACTTGCAAATCCCAAATTTGAAACCTTCAGAAATCTGAAACATTTCTAGGCTCTTCCATATGCCACTTTCTTGTGCAATGGATTAAACAAAAGTTTTTAAAATGAGTAATAATTACCACTGTTTACTGAGCGCCTCCTGAGTGTCTAGCAGCTTCACATATTCTCCCTCGCTTGATCTTCCCAAAAGTCCTGGGTGCACCCCCTTTTATAGATGAGAAAACTGAGGCTCAGAAATGCCAATGAAATTCTCAAGCTCACACAACTAGTAAATGCTGCCACTAATACTGGATCTGGGTCTTCTAAATCCAAGGTTTAGAAGATTTAGAAGATCCTAGAAAGTGTTCTAGAAGGCCCACAAGAGCAAGCTCGTGAGAAGGGAATAGAATGGCAATTACAGACCGTCCAGTTCTTTCTCCGCCCACTTTAGTTCCACTCCTGAAACCGAAAGAATTGGTTTCTTGTTGCTCCAGTGTGCGGAGCTGACACAAGCAGTTGGGGGCTGTGAGGAGATGCCTGCACTCATTTGGGCCAAAGAAGGTGCAGTTTGGAATGGACCTTTCAGCCCAGTCAATCTAGTGCTGATGTTTTATAGATGATAAACTGAAGCCCGGAGAGTTTACGAAGGTCATCCAAGGTCACCCGTTTAATCAGTGAGTAGCAGAGCCAGGCTTGCCGCTACCAAATCCTGAGCTTTTCACCTATAAAAGAGGCAGCAGCCCATGTGCCCCAGGCCGTGACTGTGAGGACTAAAGGAGATCATGTCTTCGAAGTGCTCAGCCCGCTCAGGGCCCGGCCGAGAGCCGCTGCTGGCCCTCACCCACTCTGAACCTCGTGTCTTTGTGAATGCGGTCGGCAAGGTCCTCAACTCAGGCATTTGTTAAGAAAATCCAGCGAGCTCTTGGAGGTGGCAAAGCTTTGCTTGCTTCACAAACACTCAGGAACTGCCTTTTAGATGTCCCTGCATGATTCCCAGGTGGGCGACATCAGAGTAAAGTCGACAGCATCTGCCCCTGGCCTCTTAAAATTATGAATGATTATGAAACAGGAAAAAGGAAAAACACGGGAAAAATGTAAAAACTTACATCTGCATATAAGTTTTACTTACTCTGTCTTCCTGTCTTCTAACATCGCCTAGACTTCACTGAAGCAGCCCCCACACCCCTTTCTTGCAAGGAAGGCCATCAGTTGGAAGGTAACAGAGGATTGGCACTGGCTGAACTAGGCTTGAGTACAAGTCAGGTGCTGCCAGGTAAAAGGCTCATAATTTTGGGGGGAGCTGTGTGCATGTGTGTCATGAGCTGAGAGTACTGTGGGTTCCACCCAACATGCCACGGGCCGGGACCGCACGAGGCGCTGAAGGCCAGCAGGGGCCAGGGCCCTTCTGTTCTTGGTTCAGCAGTGTCTCACCTCCTCTTCCCTCTACACCTGCCTTCAGGCCCCTTCTCAGGAGGAAGACAACCCTTGCCTTTGTGTCTTTTACTTTGCTTCTTCTAGACTCCAAATATTCAAGCTGCTTGTCGAAGGCTGCACCGTCAGGCGTGAGTGGGAGGTGAGGAAGTAGAGATAGGTTGTGTAGACAAATACTGCAAGGCGTTTGGCTGTGAAAAGATGGCAAGAGAAAGAACAACACTAAGAGAGAGTTGGAATTAAAGCAGTGTTTTTACAGAGTGGTGTTTATTCTGAGGTGGAAGAGACTGGAGCCCATTTGAAAGCTTTTGGGGCAGAGCGAGCAGAGAGGAAAAGGCTGGAAGGACCGGCTGGAACTGTAGCACAAGGCCCCCGAGAAAGCACGAGGAGTGAGGTCCAGCGCTCGGGGCCGCACCAGCCTCACCAGGAGGACGGCGCCTCTTCTGCCCCAGTAGGAAGGGAGGAGGGCAACAGGGAGCCACGCAAGCACCCAATCTGCGCAGACACAGCAGCTCCCAGAGCTCAGCACAGGCTTTCTGTGACCTCGTGCCAGGTGCTGTCTTGGTGCTCCACATCCATGAATGGCCGTCTTCGCCTCAATCTGCAAGGTAGGCATTTTTAAAACCCCCGTTTTATAGAGGTGCACACCAAACTCAGAGAGTATATGAAATTGCCTGAGGTTGCACAACTAGTATTATTAATGAAATGGTGCTGACACTAATACAGTCCTAAGTGTGTGTCAGACTCTATCCTAAGCACTTTACATTCATTAACCTATTTACCCCATGAGGAAGGTATTATTACTATCCTGATTTTACGGATGAAGTAACTAGGCACTGCAAGATTAGGTTATTTGCCCAAGGTCAAATGACTTAAAAATGGAGCCAGGACTTGAATACAGGCCATCCGCCCACCAGTCAGTGTTCTTATTTTTTTTCTTTTTTGCTGAGGAAGATTAACCCTGAGCTAACATCTGTGACAATTTTCCTCCACTTTATATGTGAGTCTCTGCCACAGCATTGCTGACAAGTGCTGTAGGTCCACGCCTGGGATCGAAAACCACCCACCTGGGCCACCAAAGCGGAGCATGCTGAACTTAACCACTATGCCACAGGGCCAGTCCTCAGTCAGTACTCTTAACCATCATACCACGTCATCTCTTGTTGTGGGAAATAAGGCAGTGCAGATTAAATTCAAACCCTCATTTCTCTGACTCCAAAGAGTGTACTTTGCTCTTGTAGCCAGGAATGAGCCTGAGTGAAGGCGACTCAGCCCTTAGAGTTGAATACCCTGCACCAAGGCCTAGTTAGCGTGTCTGAGGACAGGCAACAGGAACACAAGGACCTCCAACAGACTTCCTCCAATTTCTCATTGGCCAAAACTGGGTGACAGGGCTCTCCCAGACTCCTTAACAGCTGGCGTGCCTCTATGGTAGAAGCTGGCAAGCAGGGAAAGTTTGAGAATGGTATAATTTTTAAAGTTTATTTTGTTGAGATCATATTGGTTTATAACATTATAGGAATTTCAGGTGTGCATCATATTTCATTTTCTGTCCAGACTGCATCATGTTCACACCAGAAGTCTAGTTGCCATCCACAACTGTACACATGTGCCCTTTACACCATTCACCCTTCCCCACCCCTGCCCCTCTGATAGCCACCAATCTGTTTTCCGTATCTATGGGTTTGTTTGTTTATCTTCCACATGTGAGTGAAATCATATGGTAATTGTCTTTCTCTGACTTATTTCGCTTGACATAATGCCGTCAAGGTCCATCCATGTTGTCACAAATGGCACAATTTCGTCTTTTTTATGGCTGAGTAGTATTCCATTGTATGTATATACCACATCTTCTTTATCCAGAGAATGGTATGATTTTAATCAATCAGCAGTTTCTGTCACATCCTTGCAGGGCAATAGATGCTTTACCTAAACATTCATTCATTCATTCATTCATTCAGTAAATCATTTATTGACCATCAATTCTGCCCAGCACTGTGCCAACACTAGGCATACAAAAGTGAAGGTACACAGTTTTTTCTCTTTCTGGAGCTTACAGACTGATACTTGGAACAAATGCCTAAACAGACAAGACCATCGCCATGTGTGGCAACATCCCATAGTGGGGCATGTACAAAGGGTGATGGAAACAGAGGGGGATGCTGTGTCTGTCTAGGGGAGGAACGGAGGGGCAGGCTTCACAGAGGGGCCTGCACACTTCAGAGAATGGGCCAGATGAACAAGGGAAGTAAAAGAATGTGACCCAGGCAGAGGGGACACATGCGACGTCAGGGAAGCACGGAGAAGTATGGCAAGTTCCGGAGAACTGTTACTAGTTCAATATGGCTGCCACAGAGATGCCAGCTTTGGAGGGTGGGAGATGCAGCTGGAGAGGCAGACAGGGCCAGACCATGTCATAAGGGGTGCTGTGTACCCCGTGAGGAATTCAACCTCTGATCCTTACTGCCACCCTGGAAAGCTGTTCTAGCACTATTTCCAATTTACAGATGAGAACGTGGAGGCTCAGAGGACTGAACAGGCCCTCTTTCCACAGCCGATAAGAAGCAGAGCCAGGGTTTGAAGCCCGGCTGGCCCGAAGCCAGAGCCAGACTCTGTCCACTGCAGCACCGTGACCGCCTCGGCTGGCCGCTAAAGCTGTCACACCCTGTACATAACCAACAAAATAAGAAGCGTTTTCTTCCGTGGTGGCGGTGGCAACGTCATTCCAGAAACTAAAATTTGTTCCCTTCACAAACGAGGGGTCGGTGCATTTTTCCCCTGCTCATTATAAGGCCTGCTTCCTACCAGAATGAGTAATGAGGTTGTAGCTGTCCGCATTCAGCCATAGGAAGACGCATAATTGTATTTCTTCCATAATGGAAGAACCAGCTGTGGCACTAATAAAAATCACTGCTTTTCAGTTCTTTCAACAGAGTAAATAAACCTCCCCTGTGATTAACAGCAAACTGGTTTCCTACAGAGCTGGCAGCTCTGAGGGGGGAGTGGGGTGAGGAAGGGTGGGCCCAGAGCTTCATCAGAGCTTCTGCTCCAGCAGGCGCTCTCTCTGAGCCTGGGCCAAGGGGGCTGGGGTAGGAAAGATATTTTTAACTTCTTTCAGGAAATTTCCAAGTCTGGCAAAATAACAGTTCACTATCCTCGCCTGAGGACAGAAGAAAGAAAGGGGTATATTTGTTAACAACCACAGTCCCTAAGGCTTTCAAATTTGGGGCACCAACATTTAGTCTGTGAATATCTATTAAGTGCTTACTAACGATTTATCCGTCAATTTAATATTTACGGAGTGTCCACTATAGTCCATACTCAGCGCTGTGCTTTGGGGAAGCACAGTGAGGAAGACCCAGTTCATGCCCTCGAGGGGCTCACAGTCTAACGGAAAGAGATACATAAATAGTTTGTTAGGAATGTGCTGGAAATAAAAGTAGGGGATTTTTCGAGTTTTTCACTTTCTTGACAATAGGATAGAAGAGCTGTTTTGCCCTGAGCTTCAAGCTGGAGAGTTACAAACCAAGGTCGGTGAAAGGTCAATCAGAAGTGAAGATAATGTCAGCTTTGAGAGGGTAACAGAGGGAGACGCGATTCTACTTGCAGGATATCAGTGGATCAGGTGGGGTCCCCTAGGAAACAGATGGGGTGCCCAAATTAGGATCACTCAAGGAGGGTTTACTTACAAAGGGATCCTGTGTTTACATGGTTGTGGGTGGGATGCAGGGTACTCACAGGCGCCGTGCGGGAACCCAGAGCCAGCGCAGTGGTACTGTGACCACTCTGGGTCCAAAAGAATGAGGGAGGGAGTCGGCTACAGGAAGCTGGAAGGGAAGAATTGTGTCGAGAAGATCACCCTGACTGCTGAGGGTCCCGGCCAGGCCAAGGTGCTCCCACAGGGAAGGTGGCAGTGAAACAGGGGCCTAATCTCACTCTCCTCCAGCCCAAGATTTTCTCCCTCGTGGGGTCGGGGAAAGCTTCCTGTAGTGCAGATGGCACCTGAGCTGGATCTTGACAGATAAATGGGAGTTTGTTAGGTGATGAAGGGAGTGAAAAAAATCTGCAGACAAAAAATAGTCAAAGTGAAAGCAAAAAGGTGGGAGGTGGGCCGAAAACAGATCCTGAAGGACCTTGTGTTAGGGACAGAAGTTTGGCTTTTGTCCCCAGGGCACTGGGGGTCCAGAGAGTGATTTTAAACCAGGTGAATAGCATGATCACCTTCGATTTATAAACATCCCGTTGGCTGTAGTATGGAAGATGGATTGGAGAGGGTGGGTGTTGGAGAAGAGACAGGCTGGTGCAGCAAGCAGAGACAAAGGGCGAGAGCCCGGCCCGGGACCATGGTGGGGAATATGGAGCGAAGGGGTGGTTTTGAGATAAGTGTAGGAGGTAGAAATGATGGCTGATGAATGGGAGAAGGGTGTGCAGGAGAGAGAATCATCTAGGCTGACTCTCAGGATTCTGGCTCGGATGTCAGTGGATGGCGCTGTTTCCTGGCATTAGAAACAAATGAGGCAGAATAGGTTGGGGAGGAAATGAGATGGCTTTGGTCTGAGGCATACCCAGTGTACAGGCCTGCAGGACGTCTAGGTGTGACTGGATGTGACTCTCGCGTTCAGTGGGGAGACAGCTGGGCTAAGAGAGAGCCGGAAGACAAATGAACTCCGTGCTGGTTGGGCCATGGTGGTACACAAGAAGAACCGAGAAGAGCAAGGAGAAAGAGAAAGGAGAGGGCTCAGGGCTTGGTGACCTCCACACCCTCATCCATAGGAGGAAAATGGGAGTGGCTCTTTCTCTGGGTTGTGAGCATTAAGAGAGCAGATAGATGTGAAAGTGCCTTGTGCATAGCAGATACTAAAAATATTTACAGAAGCAGAGAAAAGGTACAGATGCTAAGAAACTGGATTTTATACTGTGTTCAGGGAACAAAATGGCAGCTGCTTCACATTTAATGAAGATCACAATGTTATCCCTGGGCTTGTTTCCTTACGGATCTGTCTCTCCTCGCTGCTTGGACTGTAAGGGGTGGGAGCTAGATCCCACAGCTGTTTTTCTTTCACATTCCCCTAAGTACTCACAGAACAACCAGCCCATAATAGGTGTCCACTAAATATATAAATGTGGCTGAGTGATGGTCTGATGGAAAAACAGGAGAAAGACTCCAAGCTGGATAGAGGCCCAATGACCCCAGCACTTCTCTGTGACTGACAAACCCCCCCCCACCCCGTGCTCTCCGAGTCCTTTTCCTCCCCCACTGGAGAGACGTGATTAATGTCCTTTTCTCCGTTGGAGAGTGGTGGTCCGGAGATTAATGAAGTCAGAATCCCATGAGATACTTGAGTAAGAAATGGGCCGCATTGTTGTCTTGTTTTAATTAATTTGAAAATTATCCTATATTGTTCAAATGGCAGCTGACTCATCAGAAGTGGGTGTTTGGAAGTGATAGATGGAAAGTCTGAAGATTTTCTCATTAATTAATTTGGCTGTGAAAATAAGCACTGGCCCACATTCCCAGTGAAATAAAAACAGACCAAAAGGTAACCAAGAAGCCGGGGCCAGTGTGGAATGGCATAAATTCTGCCCTGGGGCATAGACTCACACTTTTGGCAGCCAAGCAATAATTTTATATACGTAATATATGATTTTCTGTATTTTCCAAATTTTCTACAATGTGCACCTGTTATTTTACAATAAAAACTTAATTTAAGAAAACATTAAAAAAATTTGTCATACATATATAGCATTTAGAATAAATATAGCATATACAAGTGTAATAATATAGAGTAAATTCTATATTTTTCTCTTTATCTATATTTTGAGACTTCTTAATTAATATTCCATAATTTATTTGTCCTTTTATTCTGTTACCAAATAAACCAGAGGTCTCTACTCGTCAGCAACAGAAACTGCTTCTGGCTAATACATACCAGAAAGGAATGCAAAATTTCAAAAGGAAAGCTGGGAATCCAGCCCAGAAAGACAGGCAGAGAAGCAAGCTGCTCCAGGGCTTTGCAGGAATTGCCCGTGGGCTCGTCCAGGAGCCCCTGTGACAACCGGTGAGCTCAGACCACTCAGCCACAAGTCAGGAAGGGAAGGTCCGGGCAGCCCAGCGGAGGCTGTGATCCTGCCATGGCTGGAGGATAGTTGGGCCAGACTGCACCCACATCACCTTGATCATTCACCCAAGTGAATTTTACTCCTGGTCCCAAAGGAGATGGAATGGATGTTGGACAAAAAGAAATAGATGCCTGCCACGTTTGGTAACAGTTTCTCCCCATCAAATTTTTTTTAGGTATCATTTACATACAAGCAATAATGTTTCAAATTGACCCCTGCTCCGTGGCTGAACAGCTCTGATTGTTAGAAAATCCTTCCATAAGTGTTGATTCCACTTCTGTCGCCCTGAATCAAAAGAGGGGTCGGAGGACGGTGGAACTGGGAACCGTGTCGTCTGAGGATCAGTTAAGGAAGCTGGTGGAAGGGCAGCTTGGAGGTGAGAAGGAGACTTCAGTGAAACGAGCTGTCGTCACTGTGCTTCCACGGAGCTGCCTGCCATGTAGTGAAGAATGAGAGCTGTCCTCTCCCTGGGAACCACATTTAGAACGAATGGGTGGAAGCTCAAAGGAGGCAAATGTCATCTCAACAAATGGGAGAAGTTTTAAGAATTAGAACTGCCCCGCTCTGGAGAGCAGGAAGCCCCGTATCTCAAGGGATAGGCCAGTGGGAATTCCAGCACGAAGCGGGGTTGGGTTACATGATTTCTAAAGCATTCTTTGAACTCTGAGAGTCTGTGGTCCTATGATCCTTAGTTATTTGCAAATCTAAGAGTCCTGCTGAAAGGGGCTCCTCGCCTTTCACAGAGACTCAACTGCATCCCTGCCTCAGGCTCAGCTTCTTTTCACGTGGTTTTCTTGAAAGCCTGTGTTTGTGGGAGAACGCCTCACACAGTGCTCACTGCAGGAGAATGCTGAGATTTCCTCAACCAAGCGCAGCAAGCAGGAGAGGGGAGGACAGGCGCAAGCAACAGATGAGGGGGAAGAATGCCTGGGTTTAAGTCCCAGCTCTGCCACTTATATTCTGTGGGATCTTAGGCAAGTCAATGGGTTTTGTGACTTTCATTTTCTTCATATGTAAAAAGTGGATGATGATAAAACAAGAATATTAACAACCTGCCCTACAGAGTGGATTAAGTCCTCATGTTGCGCTGGGTTATTTACACGTGTTATTTCATTTGATCCTTCCAACAATCCCATGATGTGTAGGTTCTATTATTCCCATTTCACAGAGGAGAAGCCTGAGGTTTAGAGGGTTGAAAGCATTTGCCTACACGTTAGAGCTACAGTTGACATCAGCAGCACCAGCTCCACAGCTGAGTCCTGTATACTGCCAGACCACGGCTGTCAGAATTACGTGAGTGGACACACGTCATCCTGGACTTCACAGAGGGTCTGGAATGTGACAGGGACTCAGTAAATGTTCGTTTTCTACTCATCATCCCTGTGACTTAATCTTCTAAAAACTCTAGTTCACCAAAATTCATCTTCAAATTTTGTGTCGCTGTGTTGCCTTCATCCTCAGGCTGGTCCCGAGGTGGTGGCCACAGTCCAGTGTCAAATCAAGACACCACACAGAGCCCTTCCTTCTCAGGGGCAAGAAAACTTTTCCTAGAAGCCTCCTCTCACATCTTATTTAGCAGAGTTGGGTCCACAGTCTCATTCTTAAACCCATCACTGGTGAAAGGAGATTGATTGACTGACCCTTGGCCCAATCAGGCCCACCTCTGGAGTTGGTCAGCTTCCAAAATCAGCCTTCTGTTTGGAAAGGCACGGGAGGTAATGGATCCTGGTAGGCTCCCAACTGTCCCCTGCCCTCTGGTATCCTGATAAGAAAACCAAGGCTAGGGGGGTGGGGTTAATTAATCTGTCCAGAATCCAAAGGCAGGGGTGGGGCTGCAGGAAGGGAGGTACCCAGGTGCTGCTCAGGTAAGGAAGAGGCTTGGGCGGTGGCAGGTTAGGGAGAGGAATTGGAACAGTGGTTCTCACCAGTGCTGCACATTGGAGTGACATGGATCACTTTAAACAGCACTGATGACCGGATGCCCCCTCTAGAGATTCTGGTTCATTGGTCTGGAGGCAGCCTGGGCATCAAGAATTCTAAAAGCACCCTAGGATCCTTTAATTGCAGCTAAGGTGAGAACCACAGGTTTAGGAAGAGAGCTTAACTAGAACGTGGAGGGTCGAGGCCAAAGGCATGGAGTCTGGACTGGGGAACAGAGCTCCTGTCTCTCCTGTTTCTCCTCACTAATTGCTACCGTTTACTGAGGTCTCCCCTTGGGTTCCAGGCGTAGCTATACCCTCAGCACTGGACATCTGGCAGGCAGGCAGTAATGGAATGGACCACAGATACTTTACTCATAGAATGAATAATTTTCATGCAACCTCCCCAAAGTAACCATGCTTCCATTTCACAGATGAGGAAGCAAAGGCCCAGAATTTTAAGGAACTGAGTTTCTCTGACTCCGGGCTCTCCAAGCCCTGTCCATCCACAGAAGGAATCAGGAGTCTAAGGAGCAAAGCTGGGCCTCTGCTCTCTCTCCCTGCCCCCAGAGCCTCTCCTTGCCTCTTTCTCTGTCTGGCACCTCCCAGGGGCCCCTCGCGCCTATGGGGGAACATCAGCCTCCTGAGAGGAGGAGGAAAGGACTGAAGCTTCCTGACTAAGGCCTGGGCAGGAGTCAGAACCAGCCTGCCTTTGAGAACCCCAGCCCGCTCTGGGTCAGGAGACCCCCCCAATCTGGCCTGGTCTCAGAGCCTCACTTGTGGTGTGACCTTGAGGTGTCCCCTCCTGTTACTGGGCTCTGTTTTCCTCATCTGTAACATGAAGAAGTTGGACCAGATTCCCTGAGTCACAAACTCAAATACTTTGGGGTCCAGGTAGATGATTACACCAGTAGAGTGGGCTACGTGGGAACCGTGGGGAAATAGCAAGCAGACGCCCTGTTCAAAAGGGTCGGAGTTCACTGAACTGCAGGCAGCTGTCACCACAAAGGCACGTGGACGCAGTGTTGTGAGAGCTTCTCATTTGTTTTAAAGAAATGCTAAGAAATTTTTATTTTATGTGCAATCTCCTGCTTAATCTAATGTTAGTCTAATAATAACAAATTATGCAGGGGAAACAAAACACGAATGTGAACTGGATTTGCCCAGCAGGCTGCTTCTTCGCCACCTGTGGGCTAAATGGGCTATAAGGCTCTAACTGCCACATTCTGTGATTTCTAAATGACTGGGACCTGACCCAATATTGCAAAACACAAAAACTGGCATTTCTGCACTAACTCAGAGCTCTCTTTGGGAAGTAAATCCAAATGGCATCCTCCCTATTATTAATTCCTAGTGCGTAGTACACATTTATTTCTGAGGTGCCCGGGCAATCGTACTCTCTCCAAAATCTGAGGATCCTCTTTGAAGAAGGACTCCCCTGCTTTATAGGGAAACAGTGCCCTCTGCTGGAAGAGTCGTGCAGGAAACGCTTTGGCGCCGAAATCATTTGGAAAGATCTTGAAGAGTGGATTTGTTTGTTTTCACTTGAAATGGATTTAAGGAAGAATAATAAATAAAATTTAAATGTATATTTATGGATGGTTCGATGTATGTTAGACAGAAATTGGGCTTTCACATATCCATTTGGGAGTAATTACTCTTAATCTGTAAAAGAGTCCAGGATTAGGGAAAGGAAGAAAACATTCGTTACATCAGCTGACAGCAATCTGGAACGCACAGACAAGGAGAGGAACGGAGTCTAGGGCTCCAGACTGCGTCCTGGAGAATCAGAGCCTTTATAATAATGTATTGAAAATTTATAGATTTTAATAATTACTTTCACTGTACCCTTTTAATAAACCCTCCCAATAACCCTCCAAGGCAGGTATAATTATTATCTCTTTGACAGATAAGGAAAATGAAGCACAGAGAGTTTGAATGACCTGCTTGAGACTCCTCAGCAATTAAATGATAGAGCCAAGCACAGGCTAGTTGCTTAGCCTCTCTAAGCCTCAATTTTCCTATTTGTAAAACAGGGATAAAAATACTACCTGTTTGCAACAGAGATTAAAGGAGAATACATGTGCGAGGCACTGAGCACCGTGCATGGCCCAGAGTGAGCCCAAGACCCAGTGTTGTCTACTGCTGCTGCAGTGGTCAGAGCCCACATCTCTAACTGCTGGTCCTATGCCTGTTCCACTGCATCACAGGATGTCCCCGAATGTCAAAATAGAGACCGCAGTGCTGCTGGGATTCATAACAGTGGCTCCCAAACCCTGAAAGCATAGCCCAGAATTTTTTAACGTAAGTGGCTTTGTCAACAGCGATTAAAATCCTAAACTGCATCATAAAGATAGATTATTCTAAATGAGGGAAGTTCTGGTTCCTGTGACTCGTACACCACTCACACCATCCCAGGACTGTGGTGTAGATTCCTGAACTCTACATTTGAATAGGAACATTGCCATCGCCATCTTGGATGATATCCAAAAGAAAGCGGGGAGGTGTCCAGGAACCACATCAAGGGAGACTCGGTGAAGGGGCCAGGAATATTCTGCCTGGGGAAGACAAGGCATTCATTCACTCATTCACTGGTTTTTTGGATTTTTTTTTTTTAAAGATTGGCATCTGTTGCCAACCTTTTTTGTTTTATTTTGTTTTCTTCTTCTCCCCGAAGCCCCCCAGTACATAGTTGTATACTCTGGTTTGTAGGTCCTTCTGTTTCTCTGTGTGGGACGCCGCCTCAGCGTGGCGTGGTGAGTGGTTCTAGGTCTGCGTCCAGGATCTGAACCGGGGAAACCCTGCGCCGCCAAAGCAGAGCGCATGATCTTAACCACTCGGCCACAGGGCCAGCTCCTCATTCACTTGTTCATTCATTCTACAACATTTACCGAGCGCTTTCTCTGTGCCACGTGCCGAGGATACAGCCCGGAGCAAAACAGGCAAATTTCTGGTCTCATGAACCTGAATCAAGAGAGGCTTCATACGGTCAAAGAGTAGTGAAGGGTGTCAGGTGAAGAATTAGCTTGTTGTGGGTGAACCCGTACAGCAGGACCAGGGCAGCAGAGGAACAGATTGGGGCAGAACTCTTCAACTGGCTTGGTCGGGGAGGACTGGCTCCACCATGTGAATTCCTTACTGCCAGGTGCATCCAAGAAGAGGCTAGAAAGCTACTGGGAGGCTTTAGAGGGGATTCAAGATGAGGTTGGGTTGGGGCAGGGTTTGGCCACCTTAGCTTCCTCCAAGCGTAGGCACTATGGACGCACTGGCGTTGCCCAGGCTGCTCCGGGAAGGCCCTCAGGAGCTGCCACGTACCAGTCCTCTGCAGTGGGGGGAAAGAAACAAAGACCTAAAGCCCCTTGGTCTTTGGCTTCCTTCCCTGAGCCTCCATTCTCTTGATGCCTCAGTGATCCTGTGGCCCTTCTGTCCCAGTCACAGAGAATTCTTCTGATAGTCTCCTCAGCGGAACATAAGGGGATTGGCAGCAAAAATCTTTAGTATAAGACATAGATTTTTCAAAAGCCCATTATAAAACAAATGTATTTTCATCGTAGCTAATTTTGAAGCAAAATATAAGCAATAAAGGTGAGAAAAAAATAATCATCCAAAGATAACCACGTCTAAGAGTATTTCCTTCCATTTTTTCCTTCTGTTTAGGATTTTATCTTATTTTTTTAAGTACATATGATCACATCAAATCCTGCTTTTTTATGTAGGATTATTCAAAAGAAAACTTTCTTTAAAATTATTATAAGTTCTTCATTATAATCATATATTGAATTATTTTATTATTATATACTATTACATTGAGTAAATACACCATAGTTTAATCATTCATTCTGCTTTCATTGGTCATTTCCAAGTTTAGGTACTATTTTGGTACCATGCTAGAAGTCCAGACAGGATATGGGTTTGAGAGAATAAAAGCGGAGATGGTGTGCTCTGTGGGAAGGAAGGAGGTTGGCATTGGGTGGGGAGTAGGAGAGCTGATACAAAGGGACAGAGGAAGCAACATAGATGTGAAGGTCAACTGACGTTCCCTGGTGGACCAGTGACAAAAATGAGCACGCAGCCAGGCAGTGTGGTGACAGGCCCTCTGCAGAGTCAGACCTGGTTCCCACTACCAGCGACCAGCTAGGTGACCTTGGGAAAGGAACTTCTCCAAGCCTCATTTTCCTACTCATAGCATAGTGTGTCTGTGAGAATTACTTTGAATTGGTAGCTATGAAGATCAAATTAAGTGAGATAACGTGTGCCTGGTGCTTAGTTCCATGGCTGGTTCTCGTGTGTGCCCAACAGAGGCCAGCTGCATCAGATGGTCTCCTGGCAACTCAGCGCCATTTGGTCCTTCTAAGTTCTCCTTTATAACAAGAGGAAGCCTAGCAACTGTCTTATAAAATCCCTGTTCCCAGACTGTGGTAGTGTCCGAGGGCTGCTGTAACAGAAGTACCACAGGCTGGCGGCTTGAACAACAGAAATGTATTGTGTCACAGTCCTGGAGG
Organism: Equus quagga; assembly: GCF_021613505.1. Classification (NCBI taxonomy): domain Eukaryota; kingdom Metazoa; phylum Chordata; class Mammalia; order Perissodactyla; family Equidae; genus Equus; species Equus quagga. Next base: position 1,381,863 of record NC_060271.1, read on the forward strand.
CTGGAAGTCTGAAATCAAGGTGTCAGCAGAGTTGATTTCTTCTGAGACCTCTCCCCTTGGCTTGTGGATGGCCACCTTGTCCCTGAGCCTTCACGTGGTCTTCCGTCGGGGTGTGTCTGAGTCCTAATCTCTTCTTACAAAAGGACACCACTTATACTGGATTAAGTCCCACCCATTTGACCTCATTTTACCGAAATTACCTCTTCAAAGACTCTGTCTCCAACACAGTCACAATCTGAGCTACTGGGGGTTAGGACTTCAACTTAGGAATTTTGAAAGGGTCACGGTACAGCCCATATCAGAGTCTGGGTTAGAGGCGAACATGCAGTATTTGAAAGGCAGAGGAGAAGCAGACACCATTGCCTTGGTCTTTGGCAGGCGGCAGACATAAGGTTTCCAGGGGTCTGTGCCCCCATGTCCTCCGGGACGGGCTGCCGCGGACAGCCTGTGGTGACCCGCGTCCTCCGGGAGCTGGCCCCACCACCACGTACAGCCTGTGGTGACCCGTGGCTCTCTGCACTTGCCGCCTTCCTAACACGGGCAGTGGTTTCCTGGCCTTTGCTCTTCTGGATCTTCTAACAGCTTTGTGAGCATGTAATTTCCTGTATAAAAGTCGTTCCTGCTTGAGATACCTACAGTGGTTTTTGCGTTTTGCCTGAATCCTGGAGGCTGCGGCAGCTACTGTTTTAAAGGGTGTGGAATGGTTGGCGAGGAGTGTTTCAAGAGAAGCATTGAAGAGAAAAAGGCGGCAGGCCAGGCGTGACTCGGTCCTGGAGAAATCGAGAATAGGATTCTTGGAATTTATCCTATGGTCTTGGACATTATCAACTTTTCCCCCCAAAACATCCCTAATGGCACAAAAGAATAAACTTGTCCTCCCACACGTTCTGACAGCAACTGTGACAAGTGAGAAAATTCTTAGAAATCTTTTTAAACTCACCTAAATGTTTCATCTTGATCTATAATATAACCGTTTGTTTTAACATTAAATAATATTTGTAATTACTAGCCATCAAGTAAAATAACATTCTAGAGTGATGCTGTGTTTATCCTCTGGTTTGGAGTATACTGTCCAGACCGGTCACAAACCACAGTTTGAGAAGCACAGCCCAAGGCAATATGGAACCACCGAATGGTTTTGAGGAACAAAGTAGAATAAAGCGGTTGCTTTTCTGAATGGTTCCCGTGCTGCTGTGTGGAGGGTGAAAGAAGGCCAGCGTGCAGAAGGGAGATCTGTTAGCAGGCTGCTGTGATAATCCAGGTGAGAAACGATAAGGCACTGAAGCAAGCCGCTGGCAGCAAGCATGCAGAGAAAGGAGCCCCACAGGGAACAAGGAGCCTGCGCAGGTCACCTCCACCTCTGGACTTCAGCAGGTAAACAGACAGAGCCTAGGACGGCCAGGTCCCCTCCAGCCTAGAGGTATCGCGACTCCTTTCTGCTTGTCTTGACTTTACCTCGTGCTTGCCTCTTAATCTATTATAAATATTCATAGTTTATTTCACTCAAAAGCAGCTTCGCTTAAAGGGGACTTTAGCTGCTAGTTTGCCAATAAGACAACCTTTTGTAGACCTGTTTGTTTTGAAGAAGAGGAAGTTCTAGATATAAGGAGCAGTGATATTTTGACAAAGGTTTCTAGTAATTTCCAATCCTAATTTGACAGCGTGTTACCTGGCATGTAAGAGGTACTCAACAAACATCTGTCGAAATACCAAATGAATGAATAAATGACAAGGTACACATTTCAATGCACTCAGACACTTCTTACAGCAAACCGTCCTTACATTACCTGCGTAACCTTAACGGGATCTTCGCACTTCAGCCCACGGTTCAGGGCCTTGTTCATATATGTGCTGTTCCCTCTGCTTACATGCCCTTTGCCTCCTAATCCATCTGGAAAATGTCTACCCACTTGTGACAACTCAGCTTCAATACGGCATTGTCAGAGAAGAGCATAGCTGTGTTAGAGAAGATGGGCGCTTAGTGTCATGTACCCCTGGGTTCAAATCCAGCCTCTGACACACCGTGTGTGAGTGTCCCAGGGTCTTTTCTCATAAATTTTTGATTTATTAGATGATAAGGAAATCAAGAAAGAAAAATTATTTCACCAAATCCAGCCATCATTTTCCTTGGCTGTGAACCAACCAGGCTTCGTGCGCGGCTTTGCTGAATGTCTCAAACCGCTGCCCATAGGGCAACATGGCCGTAGGCTGGACAGCACACGCATCTGGTGGCATGAGACCTCAGCTTCACATGGGATGTGCCAGAACTTTAACTCCGTCCGGTTTCTGGATTCTGGCTTGAACACGTTCACTAAGCTTGTGCGTCACACGCTGAAGTGGTCCATACTTTGGGTTGACCAAAGCTGGGCAGTGAGACACAGAAACCTTGAAAACTCTCATTACTCACATACTGTTGTTCAGAGACCCATGAGGCAGTCATGACAAACCTCTTAGCCTTTGAGCTCACAGACGTCTTCAGCTGCCACCTTCACTCTCAAGCCTGTCTTGTAGGACATTACACACCTGGAGGCCTACACAAAATAAAATGTACTTAAAGGGCAGGAAATTATGGGCACCCGGAAACAAACTTCAAGGTCACACCAAACCTGTTTATTATATACAATTTGACTTTTGCATTGAAAACTGAGCATCTGTAAGATCATCCTTTACTACAAAATAATTTTTGAGACACGCTAGTTTTCAGTTCTTAGGCAAGTTTCCTGCACTCCCTTTGTTTCAGTTTCTTCATTGTAAATTGTGAATAATAATTTCCATTGTGAGACCTCGATAGACAACATTAACATACCTGGCACACAGGAGACGCTCAGTAAACAGTGTCTATTATGCCTCCAAAACCTCTGTCTTTCACAGAGTCCTTCCTTCCTTAGTACCACACCTACAGAATGTTCTCATCTATTAAGTGGACAAAATAATACCAAATTTAGGATTGTTAGGGTTAAATTAGATATCACAAACAATTTTCAATCTCATCACAATTCTCGTTTGCATTATCCTAAAATCTAACATGCTTCCATTAGCATTCTAATCACTTTGTAAGTGTTCACTATGTGTCTATCTTGTTCGCAAAACTCTACATTCTTTGAGTTTTTCAGGTGTCTTGGGGGAGGATGGGTAAATCACATGTGTTGGGTATCTACCATGGGCCAGGCCCGTATAAGGTGCTTTTGCTACGTTGTCTCCTCAGATCTTTCCCCAGACTGTGTAAGGAGATGTCAGATGCCCATCACCCAATGAGAGTACAGATGCAGTGAGAGGTTGAGGACCGTAGACTGGGTGGGACACCCCACTCTTTGCATCTCTCTGTAGGATAACTGAGGCCAAAGCAGATGTTCAATAAATGGCGAAGGATGCTGCCATGGATGATGAGGCCCGTGCCCCACGCCGAACGAGTGTTTACTTCACTTGAAGTTTCACTTGAGAGCAAGCACCCTGGAGCTACGTTGCTTTGGTTCCTGCATCTTCCAGCTCTCTGACTTTTGACAGATTCTTAACCACATGTGTCTCAGTTTAAGTCATGAAATGGAAAACATAATAACATTAACCTAATATTATTGTTTATCTTGAGAATAAAATGAATAGGGTATGTTGATTATTTCGTATAGTGCCTGGCATATGGTGAGTGCTCCAGAAATGTCTCTCCTAAAGAGTCAGCTCTCGAGCCCCTGAGCACCAAGGACTCAGGGGACCGTCCACCGAGCTGGGGCAGGTCTGGGCCTCAGGAGCCTGCAGAAACTTGGATGCTGTTGCTAATGGGAAGCAAGGCCCATCGCCGGCTGTAACAGCCTCCCGGTTGACAGAGGGATGGTGCTCATTTCCTTTAAAAGTTGTTTTGCTCACTTTCCAAGGCTTCAGGGCACTGCTTTTCAATAGGAAGCTCTCCGAAGCCGTGAGTCAACAGTCACTCATCCCAGGAGGTGATTCACACACCAGAGTGTGCAGTCCACAAATGGTGTGGGGGTGGTACCTCTTGGGGAGAGATTGACCTGCCCCTAGATGAGTTATTTGTATCACAGGCTGCTCACGAGCAGACAGGAGAACAGATGCACCAATTAATATCTTATCACGTCCCTCCACACTCCTTCAGGAGGGGCACTAATGTTGCTCAAAAAGATGCTGAACTTGGGAATGAGGAGTGTCATTTCTCCCATCCTGCAGACCTTTTCAAAATGAAGGCTGGTTAAGAGTCAGAACTAGAGATTTGGATGGTTCCAAGATTTGTGCTATTCATATTGAGGTAAAAAGAGAGAATTCCTGAAAAGCTGACCCGAGAGGGATTTTGGAGCCGAAGGCAATTTCAGTGGGATGATAGTCTTGCCCCTAAATTTTTACTTGATGATAAAAATTTAATCAAGATAAGAAAATAATCAACCTATTATTTATGTGTCTGTTTCTTCCAATAGACTAGGCACATTGTGGGGGCACTAAATCTTTTTCTGTATCTGTAACAGCTGGTCTGTGGAGTCCTGCACTAGCACTGTGCAGTGGGCAAGTTACTTAACCTCTCAGTGCCTCAATTTCCTCACCGATAAAATGGGGTTCCTGATAAGGTCATTGTGAACATCAATTGATCTAATGCGGCGCTACTCACACCAGGAACCAGGGATCAGAGCTCCTCTATAAATTGTTACCCGGCCTTTGTCAGGTATACACAAAAGGCAAGAATAACCTTCCAGGAACCTTTATAGCAACTGCATGACAACAACAGTTTCATTATGTTTCATCAAAGTATCAGCCTGTAGTAGATCGAAATGCTTTTAAAAACTGGTCCTTCCACACAGTTTGAGAACCACTAATAACATACATCTTACAACGTAGATGTGTTCAAGCCTGTACTTATTGAAATACATATCATTTTACTACAAAATCTTTCTTTTCTCTTTTATGGTTGTTTTTGAGCTTTAGGGGTTGGTAGTACGATTTGCATTTCAGGGTTTTTCAAAAGGTATTTAAAATGTTTATTATAAGTGGGTGTTGTCAAGTCAAGAACCTCTGAAGTCAGACTTTATTGAACATAGGACTTTTCATTTGATTCCAGGATGGATGAGAGAAACTAAGCGAACTCAGTGGAAACCCTGGGGGCTTTCTACGAAATTCCTTCCTCCAGCAATGGGGTACGTGGGAGGCCTTCTCCTTGGTTCTGCTGTAGGAAAAGCCCTTTTGATGAGCTTTTGGTTGTAGGCAGTCTCTCGCACCTTTTAGGGCAATCCATAAGGTACAGTATGGGTTTTGTTCACCATCAACTCATTAAATATTGGATAAGAGCAAGCATTGAGCCAGTGAAGCTGTCATAAAAGTGATTATTTTAAAATTCACACTTTCACAGGCATTTAAGTGGGCCTCAATTTTCTCCTCCGTAAAACGAGAGATTCATAACAGATGAACGATAGGGTAGTGTAGCGGGAAGAACGAAATCTTTGGAATCAGTCATAACTGGGTGTGATTTTTTAACTCTGCCACCTCTTGACTAGCAAATCACTTAATCTCTGGGTCTTAGATTCCTTACCAGTGAAATGGGGATAACACTTACCTGCAGGTCTTTGTGAGAATCAGCAGTAATATTCAAGTGTGCCCCTGACACAGAGTATTTCAGTAATTGTTAGCTGCTGTCTCCTATCCTCGTGTTTCCATGAGGGAACTTGTGTGAAGTAAATTAAGGATGGCCACAAATTTTTTGCTCTTCCTCTCGCTGAGAGGTGGAGTCTAATTCTCCTCGCCCGGAATCTGAGCTGGCCTCAGATTAGTCACTTCCTTGACCAAAGAATGTAGCAGAAGCCACGTTCCAGGACTTGCAAAGCTAGGTCATAAAAACCTGGCAGTTTTCACCTGGGCCTCTTGGAAAATTTGCAGTGGGGGAAGCCATCTGTTGTGTAAGCATCTGATTCCTCTGTGTCCTCCATGCTATAAAGAAGTCCAAGCTAGAAAAGCGAAGAAGGCAGTAGAGGAGAGATGCCCGGCCTGGCTCCAGCTGGACCAGTCATCCCAGGCCAGGTGCCAGACACGACTGAAGAAGTCTTCGGATGACTGCAGTGCCAGCCACCAGCTCTGACGATAACCATGTGAAAGACTCTGGACAAGGACCCCCCAGCTAAGCCTGCCAACAGGCAAAACATGAGAGAAAATGCTATGTTGTTGTTTTAGCCACTACATTTTGGGGTGGTTTGTTAAGCAGCAGCAGATAGCCAGAACATTCTGCTAAGCAAAATTTCAAGTCTTTCTACCTTTACTAAGTTGTAAGTGATTGGTGGTTTGGTAATAGTTTAACCTCCATTAGGCTGCAATCCTGTATTGGTCAGGGTTAAGGTATTCAAGGTTGCAATTCCCACATGGCCTGCCCTTCTTTCCCATTTTCTGACCTGTGAGCATTCTCCTCCTCCTCTGGGAGCTGAGTGGCTGTTCCCTGTGGGGGAGGGCTGCTTGTCTCATTGATCTTGCCCGTCACTGTGCAGGTTAGTAAGTTAAGCCAACTTGACTTCATTTTGAAGCTACTTTCTCCAGTCCAGATCTTATATTTTGATCTCTTTCTCTTTGACTCAATTGGTTCAGAGCCAATAGTGGGGAGCGTTGGGAATGGCACCTCAGAGAGACCCCAAGCTCTCTTCTTGCTCTGGCATTCAGTAGAGTAACTGGTTAAGTATTACGCAGGTTTCTAACTTGCCCTTTACCCTTACTTGATGGAATTCTTGCCCATGTCACTAATAACATATTTAATTTCATCAAACTTACAAACAAGCTAAAACAATTATAAGAACAGTTGGTAATTTGCTTGTTTTCTCTTGACACTTTTGATGGTTTGCTCATGTTACTTCTTCCAAAGAACAAGACAATACCTTTACACGCCAGCCAGGCTGGTATGTGAAACCCTGGAGCCTGCGTCACATCCCGATGGGGCTCAAACACGACCTCTAATGTCCTCAGGCACTGGGAAGCCAACAGTGTGCATGTGTTTTATTGAATTCTCTTGGGCTTTTATCAGTTTTTAGTTACTGTTGTATGGCTTCCAATCACTGCTGCTGCTCAGGACATGGAAAGAGAACGGAAATTCTGTTAAGATGACAAATACAGCGTTTTTCTGCCTCCTCTCTAGGATGATTTTAATTCATTCATTCACTCATCCATCCGGTCCTTCATTTGGCCTGTATTTATTGGTAGCCTTCTCTGAACCAGGCCCTGCGCTGGGTCCTGGACATAGAACCGTAAATGGAACCCTCTCGGGCCCTTTCCTTGCGGGGGATGCATCTAGTGGTGGACAGACAACTGAGCAGGCAATGGCAATGCTGTGTAAAGGTGTTCCAACAAGGAAATACACAGGTTCTCGGGGGAGACAGCACATGCACCACTGACATCATATTCTGACATCCATCTCCTTTGGGCATTCGAGTTTAAGCAAATTTTGAAACTTTTTGTGATTCAGCTGATGGGTGATTTCACCATTGCATCCGGTGTGCCTCAATCACCTTATTTACAAAAATCTTAGGCAACAGAATTGCTGAAGATGGCAAATCAGCTTCCAATAAAATGTATTAAGGTAGTGACTGCAATCTGCGTTATCTTAGTTCAGCCCCACAACAGCCTTGTGAGGGGGTCTTTCATCTCTCTCTTACAGAGGAGGAGGCTGAGGATTCTACAGGTTAAATAACTTGCATAAGGTCACACAGCCGGTAAATGGCAGAAGCAAGATATGAAAGCAGGTCTGTCTGAGTCCAGTTCCATCCTCTTGCTACCATATTGCACACGTAGAAAAAGCAACTCCAGCCTTAACATTTAGCTGCTAACTGTGGATGTGCTCATTTGGCATTTTATCTGAATGCTCCTGAGAAATAGGGCTGCTGTCTCTACTTAGGTAAGTTATAAGTCAAGATTCTGTTCAGAAATCCTATCTGATGTGGATTAAACCAAAAGGCTAGGGATGGGGATTATTGGCCAAACCACAGAAAGGACAGGGATGCGTCTGACCCCAGGGAAAACTGGAGGCACAGATTCAAACCCCATCAATGCTGTTCCCCTCTGTCCCTCACCTCTGTGTAATGACTTCGTTTCTGACCAGCATCCTACGTGTGGACTCTCATTCTGGCAGCTGCGTGACCAGAGGTTGAGGAGTTCCTTCCCCAGAGCAAATTTGAAAAAGTTCCAGAGAAGGACTCTCATTGACCCAGCTTGGGCTGCTCTGACCAAGGAAATGGAGTACAAAGATTGGCTCTGCTTGGGTCACAGATGTGGATGGGTAACCATTGACGAACCAGGTCAAGAAGAAAGTCTAGTCTATAGGATGCAAATCCCTTTTGTAAGGAGCTCTAGGAACTGTCATCAAAAACTAAGATGATTGCACAGCAGAAAAATAAAATGTTCTTAGCAAAATGGGGTTCCGGGACAGAGCAAATAAATGGATGTAATTATATTAATCATGAGAGCACCATATATACAAATATAACACTAGGACACAACCATTAAAGTAGAATTTAAATATTCAGAATAGGGGGGAGAAACCACTGGAAACAACCTAAATGTCCAACAGTATGGGAGCCATTAGGTAAACTCTAGTTTATACTGTCCATAGATACAGCACAACCATGAAAAAATATGTTTACACAGAGTTTAGAATAACAGGGAGAAATTTGTACACAAACGTTCATAGTGGCATTTTTCATTTTTCAAAAAAAAGAAACAACTCAAATGCTCATCAACTGAAGAACGAATAAACAAACTGTAATACAATGGAACATTATTTAGCAATAAAAAGTAATAAAGTACTGATTCATGCTACAATGTGAGTGAACCTTAAAAATATTATGCTAAGTGAAAGAAGTCAATCACAAAGGACCACCTACTGTATGAGTCCATATGTATGAAATACCTGGAAGAGGCAAATCTGAAGAGACCAAAGGTAGACTGTGGTTGTCAGGGGCTGCAAAGAAGGGTGAGTGGGGAGGGAATGCTGATGGGTATGGCGTTTCTTTTTTAAGAATTTTTTGAGGTATAATTGACATACAACGTGATATTACTTTCAGATGTACAACAGAATGATTCAATATTTGCATACACAGTATTCCTCCCTTATCTACAGTTTTGCATTCAGCGATTTCAGTTACCCGCAGTCAACCGTGGTCTGAAAATATTAAATGGAAAATTCCAGAAATAAACAATTCATGAGTTTTAAATTTCACGCTGTTCTGGGAAACGTGATGAAATCTCATGCCATCCTGCTATGTCCTGCCCTTTGTTGAGCGGATCCACTCTGTAGATGCTACCTGCCCGTTAGTCACTTAGTAGCCATCTGGGTTATCAGATGTACTGTCGAGGTATCGCAGTGCTTGTGCTCAAATCACCCTTATTTTACTTAATAACGGCCCCAAAGGTCAAGAGTAGTGATGTTGGCAATTCAGACATGCCAAAGAGAAGCCATAAAGTGCTTCCTTTAGGTTAAAAGGTGAAAGTTCTCGACTTAATATGGAAAGAAAAAAAATCATATGCTGAGGTTGCTAAGATCTGCAGTAACATTTATTACAGTATATTGCTATAATTGTTCTATTTTAGTATTAGTTACTATTGTTAATCTCTTGCTGTGGCTAATTTATAAATTAAACTTAATCAAAAGTATGTATGTATGGGAAAAAATATAGCATTATATAGGCTTCAGTACTATCTGTGGTTTCAGGCATCCACTGGGGGTCTTGGAACATATCCCCCAAGGATAAGGGGGAACCACAGCCTTGTGAAATGATCGTGGGGTTTCTTTTTTGAGGTGAAGAAAATGTTCTAAAATTAAATAGTGATACGACCAGAAGAAGAAGAATTAAGTAAATTTGGACTTCTATCTTACACTACTGACAAAAATTAACTCAAATGGATTAAAGACTTGAGCCTAAGACTTGAAACTGTAAAACTTTTAGAAGAAAACGGAGGGTAAAAGCTCCTTGACCTTGGTCTTGGCAGCAACTTCCCGGATATGACACCAAAAGCACAGGCAACAAAAGAGGAAATAAACAAGTTAAACAACATCAAACTAAAAAAGCTTCTACACAGTGAAAGAAACAATCAACAATGTGGAAAGACATCCTATGGAATGGGAGAAAACATTTGTAAACTGATGAGGAAAGAGTTAAATCCAAAATATATAAAGAACTCATAAACTCAACAGCATGAAGACAATCAACATGTCTGAAAAACGAGCAGAGGAGCTGAACAGACGTTTTTCCAAGGAAAGCACACAGATGGCCAACAGGCGCTTGAAAGACAAAATTCACTAATTATCGGGGAAACGCAAATCAAAACCACAATAAGATATCACCCCACGCCTGTTAGAATGGCTGTTATCAAAAAGACAAGAGCTAACAAGTGTTGGTGAGGATGTGGAGAAAAGGGAACCCTCGTGCACTGTTGGTGGGAATGTAAATTGGTGTTGCTACTATGGAAAACAGTATAGAGGTCCCTCAACAAATGAAAAATAGAACTACCATATGATCCAGCAATCCCGCTGCTGAGTGCATATTATTCAAACGAAATGAAAACAGGATCTGCACCCTCATGATCATTGCAGCATAATTTGCAGAGCAAAGATATAGAAATAAACTAAGCATCCGTCAACAGGCGAATGGATGAAGAAGATGTGGTATATACATATATATACAATGGAATATTATTCAGCCATAAGAAAGAAGGAAATCCTGCTATTTCCCACAACGTGGATGAGCCCTGAAGGTATTATGCTAAGTGAAATAATTCAGAGAGAGACAGGCAAGTACTGCCTGATCTCACCTATATATGGAATCTAAAAAAGCTAAACTCAGAGAAACAGAGCATAGAGTGGTGGTTACCAGGGGGTGGCGGGGTGGGGGGAATGGGGAGATGCTGGTCAATGGTACAAACTTCCAGTTATAAGACTAACAAGTTCTGGCGATCTAATGAACAGCATGGTGACTATAGCTAATAATACTGTATTATATACTTGAAAGTTGATAAGAGAGCAGATCTTAAATGTTCTCACCACAAAAAACAAATGGCAATTATGTGCTGGGATGGAGGTACGGGAGTGAGGCACATGAATATGTGAGCTGGAGGGCCTTCCAGGATGAGGGATGGCCATAAAAAAGCCCACACAAGAGTGGGTCTACCATCCTCAGGACCAGCAAGTGTGGCTGGAGTGAGCAAGGGAGGAGGTTACAGGGAGCAGGAGTCCCATCCTGGTGGTTGCCTACAAGGCAGGAAGTGGCTCTCACCAGCACCAACGCTGCCAGCACCTGATCTTGAACTTCCAGCCTCCAGGCTTGTGAGAAATAAGTGTCTGTCCTTTCAACCACCCAGTCTATGGTATTTTGTCAGAGCAGTCCAAGCAGACCAAGACGGCAGAAGACAAAATTCAGTACAAACATAACGATGCAATACAAATGTACAGAACAAAAAAGTTCATAGAAAAAAGGCTCACACTGTTAGTTTTGCTCTCTAAGTGATGAAAATACATTTTTCAAAAGTTTCTATTATTTTCTAAAATGTTTATAAAACAGCCCCTATGAGCTCCATGTGCTCACAGGCTAACGCTGACTGAGCACTTACTCCATGCCAGGATCCATGATTTCAGTTGGTCTTCATAACAATCCTCTGGGGCAGGAACTCTAAGTTTCCCTATTTTACACAGGGGAAAAGTGAAGCCCAGAGAGGTTAAGTCGTTCATTAAAGTTCACACAGCTGGTACATGACAGAGTAGGTATTCAAACTTCAGTATGTCTGGCTCTACAACTCCCGCTTTTAAGTTCCAAAAGCAATAAACTTTATGTTCTTCCTTGCCCCCACCCTAAATTTAGATTCCAAAAAGTTTACAACACTGCAAAATTTTAACCTTCATTTGTGTATCATTCCCTGAGGGAGTAAATTTCCTACATCGAGGAAAGGGATGAATTCTTAGAGACCACTTAGTAACTTCTTTCATCCTGGGGGCCTACTTCATCCTTTCCAGCATTTGCTTTCTGTTATCCTCCTCACTGCCTGACCCCCTGAATCACAGAACCCCAGGGTTGGAAGGACCACAAAGGCCACCTAGCCTAATCCGCCATGTGATGCTGGAGGCCTTCTTTAACCTCCCCAGCAAGGGGTACTCTAACTATCCCTTGAATATACCTCCGGGGCAATCGCTACCGTCAACACCACGACCCCAACATGGCACAGCTCTTGGCTGGGACTGCGTTCTCGCTTTGAGGGAATTTACTACAACCATATTACCTGCAGAGAAAAACAGAGCAAGTGCAGTGCTGTCCTGACTTTCCCCTCATGGAAAAGGCATTTGGATGTGCTGCAAGAAATTGACGGTCCGACATATTCAAAATATATCAGAGACTCACTATGGTGGAATAAACATCACCAGCACTCAGCCCAGAAGCATCTTGCATCAGGCGAGGCTGCCTCTGACCACAGGCTTCCTCCTCATCTGCTCCCACTCCAGTCTTCCACATCTCAGCAAACAGCACCTGCATCCCTTGCATTGCTCAAGCCAAAACCCTAGGAGCTATTCTTGTTGCCGCCCTCTTCCCCATGCCCACAGCCAATCTGTCACCAAATCCTGTTGATTACACCTCCAAAGTATATCTCAATTTCATCTACTTCTCTCTATTGCCACTACTTATGTCCAAACAACTATCATTTCCCATCTGGATCCCTGATCTCCCCCACCTTCACAACACTCCCTCAAAACACAGACATGCACCCCGTGATCCATTAATCATCCAATACCCAAGCGGTCTTTCAGAAAAATATGCTAGATCATGTCACTTTCCTGCTTAAAATGCATAAATGGCCCTCCGTTGCCCTCAGAACAGCATCCCAAACCCTCTGTGATGCTTCCAAGGCCCCCTGTGGTTTGGCCTCAGCCCACTGCTTGGCTTCACCTCTCACCATTCTCCACTTCATTCACCATATTTCAGTCTCAACAGACGGCTTTCAATTCCTGCCTGCCCCAGGGCTCCCACCACCTACCATCCTGGAATATCCTCCCTGCACTGCCCATTCCCTTACCTGACCTTGGTTTAGCCAGTTCCTATTTATCCTTCAAGCAACAGCTTAAATGTCTCTCCCTCAGAGAGGTCTTCCCTGATTTCCCAATCTATATTAGCTCCCTGTGGAGACCAGGGCTTTTTCTTGCAAATAACAAAAACCCAACTACAATTGATTTAATTAAATAAGCAGTCTTTCTTAAATAAACAAAAAGAAATGTATTGACCTGTGGAACTGAACAGTCTTGAATTGGTCTTGCCTCAGGCACAATGGATCCAGAACTCAAATGACATCATGAGAACAGAGTGTGACTCCATGTCTTCATTGAACCTTATATTCAACAAATATTTATTAAGTGTCTATTAGGTACCAGGCACTGTTCTAGTTGCTGGAATATATCAGTTAAGGAAAAAAGATAAAAATCCTTGCCTTCATGGAACTGTCATTCTAGCAAAGGAAGATACACAAAGAGCAGTAAAGACAGGACACAAGTAAAGAACGTCATATATTAGAAAATGTATTTCATATGAAAAATATAGAACAAGATAAGGCAAATTGGCAGTACAGGGGAGGGGAATGGGGCTTGCAATTTAAAATGGGATAGTCATAACAGACCTCTATAAGAAGGTGACATGTAAGCAAAGATTTGAAGGAGGTACGGGAGGGAGGCACATGAATATGTGAGCTGGAGGGCCTTCCAGGATGAGGGGATGGCCAGTAAAAAAGCCCACACAAGAGTGGGTGTACCATCCTCGGGACCAGCAAGTGTGGCTGGAGCGGGCAAGGGAGGAGCTTACCGGGTGCAGGAGTCCCATCCTGGAGAGGCTCACCGGCCATTGGAGGGTTTTGAGCAGAGGAGTCAAAAACTGGCCTTCTGAAAGAACCACTGCGCGTTGAGCAAAGACATCCAGGGAGGGCGAGAGCAGACGCAGAGAACCCAGTTAGGTGCCACCGAAGTCATTCAGAGGAGACTGAGGGTGAAGGCAGGGCAATGAGGAAGAGGGGCTGGATTCTGGACACATCTGACGGACTGCATGTGGGGTGACAAGTGCCCAGGATAAGGACTTGATTTCCCAGACTCCTCAGAAGGTAGGTGGAGTCCCCTGATTCTAAACGTTAGCCCGTGGGACATACGCAGAGGAGGTGGGCAACTTCTCAAAGGGACGTGGGGTGCCCTCCACCCCTCCTACACCCCTGGCTTGCTGGCTGACTTCCAGCTGTAATGGTAGCCATCTTGGACGTTGCTGTCATGGATCACCCTGAGGAAAGTAATGCCTTAGGGAGCCACTGGGTGACCCAGGGGGCAGCTGCCACACCAGCTCTGGTCTGCCAATGCATGGCTTGTTCCATGGGAAAAAAAGGCAACTCTGCTGTGTTTAAGCCATTTTACTCTAGGTCTCTGCAGGAGAAACCAAATGTCTATCGCACCTAAGACGGTGGCCATGTGGGTTCTTCATCTCACACGCTCCAGCAGGGCTTCATCATGCAACCCGAAAGTCTGGGTCAGCCCAAGGGCAGTATTTTGAAGGCAGAAATTAAGCTTTTCAGAAGTCACTAAAAGGAAGTCGGGGGTGTTAATACTTGCCTTTTTGTGATGTACTATTTAGTTCACAAAATATTTTAACTGCATTATTTTACTTAATTCTTGCAACAACACTATGAGTCAAGTATTATTCTCCACTCCGCTGTGATCAGCAGGTAGGGACCATATTTTAATCGTCTTTGTATCCACATCCCCAGTGTCGCCAGTCAAGGGCCTGGCACCCAAAGGTGGTTAGTAGATATCTGATTAATAAATGAATTTATAAATGCTTGGGTAAATGAAAACATGGTTCCCTCATTTTCAAGATGTAAAAAAAAGATTCAAAGTTGTTAAGTGACTCGCTCCAGGTCCCATAGTTCGTAAGAGAGAAAGACAAAGCTACGCCCTCTGAGTTGACACCTCGCTTCGGATTTCACCAAAGGAAGAGGGAGGCAAGAGGAAGGCAGACGGACGGGGCGGGACGGGACGGGACGGGGCGGGGCGGGGGAGGGGGGGTTGGGGTGGCGCAGACAAGGGCTAACGCGCAGAGACCCACCCTTCTGCTGAGGCATGCTGTCTGGAGGGATCTCCTCCCTCCGAGCGCTCCGCGGAGCCGCCAGGCCGCGAAGGTCGGGAGCCGGGGCCTGTCCTTCGCAGACAGCGCAGCGGGGCCTCCGAGCTCCGGCTGCCGGGGCTGCAGAGCTACCGCTCGTCCCCGTCCCGCTGGCCGATTCCGGACACACAAACTCTCTCTGGGTAGTGGATCCTCCTGTGACTAAGGACCGTTTAAGAAAACAGGCCAGCAAAGCATTCGCTGCCCGGGTTTGACAGGAACAGGAACGGGTGTGTTTTTGCCCTTAAATCGCCCTTGTGTGATTTTAAACCTCCCTGCTTGCACACCCTGAAGTGGAATGATTAGACAGGAATTTTTTTAACCTCATCTAGCAGGCCCGCACGATCTCGGCCATAAAGGGAGCGGCAAGACCGTGGCGTTCGCCTAGGCTGCTGCCAACCCAGGGCCTTGATGACCAGAAGTCACGAGCTCTCCTCCCGGCGGGCAGCAGAGGCCGGGCCCGGGGTCCTAGCCGCGCCTCACAGGCAGGCAGGTGCCCATTCGAAGGAGGGGCTGTTTGGAGCCCAGCCCTACAGCAGATGCTGTGGTCCAAACCAGGCGCCGCGGGCACCAAGGGCAGCGCAGCCAGGAGCCGCTGTTGCCTGAGGAGGGGACATCGGGAAAGCCCCTACCAAGGCCAGCCCCTGGGCCAGCCCTCTCCGCCTACCTGCTCCTTATTTCATTGTTTCCTATCATTCATCCTTCCAACTGCCCCCTGACGGAGGGCTCCTTACCCACCGCTGGGGACGGTGACGCGGAGAGCAGTGAGGACAAGCACCTTCCAAAGGCGCCCGCCAGCCAACGCAGAGCCAGCCTCCCTCCTGCTCACTTTCTGCTCCACCGTTCACCGCTCGGCCGGCAGACAGAACCAGTGAAGCCCCTAAGTCCTAACCGGCCCAGAGCAGACAGACAGAGACGGAGATGCAATCCCTGCGGCGGGAGTGCCAGGGCAGGACATGGCCGTCTCACTCCCGGGAGGCGCCTCAGGTGACGGTGCTGCCTTCCCAAGGGCCAAGCAGCCCAGGCCTCAGGCCAGCAGGGGAAGATGCAGCCCAAGGGAAGGCGGAAGGAGCCGCTGCTTCGGGGCTAGTGAAGCGCTCACTGGGTCCCAGGCCTCCGAGCCTTCCGAGGTGCCGGCTCCTTTTGCGCCAGGTCCGGACCAAGGCTGAAAACTCCTCGTGGTTATCACATATTTTCAAAGGCTTGGTTAGGTCAGTAAGAAGAATGCCCTGGAATCTTCACTAACGCGGTGAGGTCTGTTTCCAAGACGTGAGGCTTAGAGGCCAAGAGTCTTACTGAATATAATCTGGACTGCTTAACGGGAAAATCACAGCACATTCAAGGTGTTGGTGACCGTGATGGAAACAGGCTTCAGTGAGCATGAAATTAAATCAAGTAAAAGCCTGGAAAACCTTGAAAAATCCCTTCTCGTCTAAAATGAAAACCACAGAAAACGTATATGAATAATTCCTTGATGTCCAATGTTTTCCTTTCAAAGGGTTAGAAGACTTAGAGACAGCATGTGGCCTGCCAAACACACCCTCACGTGTAAATAATTAACACAATATATGTAATTGCAAAATTATTTTTACTACCATGTTTACCTAAACAAAGAGTCTTTTCAAAAGAGGTCCTTGGTTTTCCTATAAATGTGATAGAATATGATCCATGGCATGGAGACAAACACACATACAACACATTGTGGAAAATCTTCACACACTTTAAGTTCTGGAGTCAGTATAAACAAAAAGAAGGTAATATGATATTTCTGTTGATGCTGAATAGAAGTCTGATTCACTATACTATGCAGGCTTCCTTCTGAGAGGGATGATGAAATTCTCTTCCTATGAAATGTCCTGTCTGAGGTAGATCAAAGCGGGTATAGATAGATAGAGATCTGCTGGGTTTAATTCAACAAACGTTTGTTGTACACATACCAAGCTTACACGTTCCAGGAATTGAACAAAGTGTTAGAAAGAGTCAAAGTTGAACAAGCCAAATTCCTGCCCTCAGGGCCCACAGTCAGGTGGGGAAATGAAATTGCAGGCATCAATTTCAAGTTGCATATTTTCTCGAATCTCTGAAATCAGGATGCATCTTACAACTGACAAGTTAAAATATTGGCAATGCTTTTTCTTCCTTAACGGCACATTAAATAATGGCATAACTTACTATCCATTATGCTGGAGTCTAGATTTGATGAATTATGCTAATAATTGCATAAGACAGAACACAGTGAGTGCTAAAATAAAGAGGTCCAAAATTCTCTTTCAAATCTAAATGTACTACCCCCCAGGAAGAATATTTGTAATTGAAAAACTTCAGTCCTAATGAGTAAATAAGGATAAATGATAGGAATGATTCCACAAAAGCACTTATAAAATTTTTTTTGTTTGTAATAAAACAATGAAAATGTGCTGCTATTTCATATAACTTTAATTAGTAATAATGGAAATTATACAATTCATTTCCATTTACTTTTATTTACTTCCTTGAAAGTTTTCAGGATCTCCCTTGTTCGGTCACAATAAGATGGTTGTAAATTTCTTTTACATGCCTGCAGATAAGAGCAGTTTTACTTTCCAGAATTTTGTCTTTCTCCCAAATATTCCATTTTGTCTTGATTGCATGGCTCAAAGTTATTGTCCAGGCCATGAGCTATTGATTTCCCAGAGATGAGGAGCAATGTGGATGCTTATGATGAAAAACCAACAACAGACAAAACTTTGGGGGAGCATTTCCTCAATATTCTCAGCTTAGTTTCTCAATCAACAAACCCCTCACTAGTAACTTTCTCCTCCTCATACCCTCTACACTCCATGCTTCAGCTGCAACAGGTTACTGCAAATCCCTAAACCCGCCTTGTCCTGTTCGTGCCTCCTTATCTTTGCTCCTGCTCTTTCCTTTGCTTGGAATGCATTTTCCCCATCTCTACACCTGGAAAACCCATACTCAACTTTCAAAACCCAGATCTAACCTTGATGTCCTAGCTTGAGCTTCCCGAGGAAAGAAGGACCTGAGACCAGGGCTTGAAGACAGGAATTTCTTTGGGAAGTAGTCTCAAGGATTACGGAGGTGGACTGGAAAGAGTGTAACAGTGAAGGAGAGAAAGTCAATAGATGAGTAAGTTATTCCTTTGTTCCCTGCTGTGGGCAACTGGGGCTCCATCCCACAGGGATCATTTGAGAATCTGGGTAGGACACAGTTCAGAATAGTTTCCTGTAGAATAGAGAGAGGGGCATTTATTCATCAGCTCCTGCTCCCCATTGGTCATCAGTTACCTTATGGGGTGTTAACACCCTTGCTTTCCCAGGTTGTGCATGAGTCAGAGAAGCCCTGGTGCAGAAAGTGAGAGATGCATGGTGCTGTCAGCTTACAGTCATGTGAAGCTGGTTGCGATGGTGATAGCTGGAGTAAAAGGGGGGCTGAAAGGATGAGAGGCAGTGCACAAGAGGCTGCTTTCCTAACACTCACACAATCAGCCTTGCCCCATCAGACCTCCATGGCGTCAGGCACAGACCTCTGCCTCATGGCATTTGTCCTGTTGCTTTGTAAGGATCAGTTTATGTATTGGGAACAAACTACTTGGTGGTGGCAAGATCTTGTGCACGTCAGTGGCTACTGAACCCCGCAGAGTAACCAGATACAGTATAGAGACTTGGGATTCCTCAATGGGGTAAAAACATACATTTTAAATTAATGGGAAATGTTATGGCAGCCAGTCTATTTCTCCAGTAGTTGATATGACTATTCAAATGAGACCTTACGATGCAGTGCGAAAAAAGGAGAGATAAATCAGTTGGACCGAAAACAAAGCCAGCATAGACAAAGATGTGCTCATCCATGAGCCTGGAGAAAAGAATGTTTTTAACAAAAGTATCAGTTATTTTTGGCAGGATTTTTTTCTTAAGAAATCTGACAAAAAAGAAACATCACACATATCATATTAGCAAGCACTCGGTATGTAATCCTAAGTAAACGTCAGTGAACTCATATTGCTAAAATCTATCTTTAATCTCTCTGGATCCCTACAATGACTCCCCAGTTAACTCTGAATAAAAACTAATGTCCTTACGATGACACCTGGGGCTCCACAAAATGTGGCCCTGTCACCTGTCTGGCCTCCTCTCCCTCTGCTCGCCCCTTTGCTCCCTTTGCTCCACTGCACTGGCCTCCACCAGGTATGCTCCCACCTGGAGCCCTTGCACCGGCTGTTCCTTCCACCGGCACACTGCCCTGACGTCAGCTTGGCAGCTCCCTCAGCTTTGCAAGACACTGCTCCAATGCCCCCTTTCCAGTAAGGCCCACCCAGAGCCCCCTATGTAAAACCTGCAGCCCTCCGCTACTCTGACCTCATGGGCTCCTTTCCGGCTCTATTTTTCCTTTTTCCATAGCACTCAATCACCTCTAATAAATATATAATTAATTTATGATGTCTATGGTTTATTTTCTCTCCCCTCTGCTAGGATGTGAGTTCCACCAGGGTAGAGGACTTTGTCTTTTTTACTCATTGGCGTATCCCAAGTATTCAGAACTGTGTTTGGCACAGAGTAGGTGCTCAGTAAACACTTACTGAATTGAACTGAATATCCTGAAGCTCTGGAGATAATACGTTTCATAACGTAAAGGACATGTCGTTCATCCATTCTCCAAACATTGACCGGGGACCTACTAAGTGTTGGGCATGGATAACTCAGACATGATTCTGTCCTCAAGGAGGCCCCAGGCTGGTGTGGACGCGGGCAGGGCCACAGACAGTTACAGGCCGGAGTAATGGACACTCTGACACAAGCATGCACAGTGGCCATAGGGTGGCAGAGGAGGCTGTGAGTCTGGATGCTCAGGAAGGTGCTAAGTCAGCAGACATCAGTACAGCTGACTTTTCGTGTAGCAAGGGAGCTACCTAGACAGTGAGGGGAAGGTCATGGGACTGGATTCTGTGCTCACATGTTCTATCATACATGAGCTATAGAAATGAGTCAGGACAGGTTTACATTTGACCTCAACGGTCCTTTAGAATCAACACAGAATGAACTTTTTTCCTCAGCTTAGTTATTTGCTTTCTGCCTCTCTTCACTTCTCCCCAAAAGTATAAATTCTAAGTAAATACTCAGGCAGGAGAACTTCATGCATCTCTCCCTCAACGATGGGAAGGGACTCTGGGAATCTAATTAGGTTTATAATTTCTCCTTCTTTTTGCGTTGTGTATTTTTTTGTCAGGATCATAATTCAGTTGCTTTTGAAATAAATAAATATATATATATTGTTTAAAATATCCATTGATTATGTTTTTATAAAATAAGTTTTCTGTTATCAATAAAAAAACCTCTGGCCTTATTCTTTCCAGTTGATTCACTCATTCATTCAACAAACAATTAGTAAGTGCTTACTGTGTACCAGGCATTGTGCTAAATGCTATGGATACAAAGGACAGAAGTATGTTCCCCCCCCTTAAGAAGTTTTTAGTAGTGGGATAGGCAGATATATGAAAGCCTGAGAACACTGAAGCATTCCAGTAGTATGAGAGAAGGAGGCAGGGCAGCAGCCACAAACTGCAGGTCAGATGTAGTCTTTGGTTCAATAGTGGCTTTTAATATTTTGAATTAATTTTCACAAATTAATCTTGATTTCTGGCTTTTCTTAAAAGAAAAATCAGGGGCCGGCCCAGTGGTGCAGCGGTTAAGTGAGCACGTTCCGCTTTGGCAGCTGGGGTTGGCCGTTTCAGATCCCGTGTGTGAACATGGCACTGCTTGGCAAGCCATGCTGTGGCAGGCGTCCCACGTATAAAGTAGAGGAAGATGGGCACAGATGTTAGCTCAGGGCCAGCCTTCCTCAGCAAAAAGAGGAGCATTGGCAGCAGTTAGCTCAGGGTTAATCTTCCTCAAAAAAAAAAAAAAGAAAAGAAAAATCAGAAGATCTGGCAACTCTGAGCCAGAGTTCCAAAATGGCAACAATAGGCTAGAGCTGAGCAGAACCAGCCCATCGGAGGGAGGGAGAGAGGCAGAGTGGCCCTGAGAATGTGGATGGCTGGGAACGGGGAAGGGGAGTGGATTCCAGGCAGAGGGAATATTTCGTGTGTGGTCCCCACTTAACTAACCAGCCAACCATATACAAACCATGCAAACTCCAGCACTCCCATCCCCTGTTTGCCCATAACAATGTTCAATAAATGTCTGCGAGATGAATAAGAACATCATCCAAGACTTTCACCCCTGGAAGAGATTATTTCATAGGTCATTTTACAAATGAAGAAGCAGGAGTCTAGAGAGGTTGAGTACTTTGCCCGATACAATGCTAACACGAGCCTGTAGTGGTTAACAGATGGTGCTAAAGGCTTGAGGGAACAGAGGGGAATTGCAACATGGAACAACACAGTGGACATCTGTTGTTTTACCTACCCTACATCCATTCCTCCTCTCTCTGGAAACAGTACCCTTACTTTGCTTGGGGAGCCACCATTCCTCCTTATGCCATGTGGTCCTGGTGGAACTGAGTTCACCTGGCTTCTGGGATGGCATGTGACTCGAGCCTGGGCAACCACACCCATCCTCCTCCTAGATCTATCGAGAAAGAGGCATAATCCTTCCACTGGGGGTTGCTTACAAGACAAGACACACTTCTGGATGATGCTATTGGCACGAACCTAAGATAACATGATATAATGAAAAGATGAGAAGATACGTTTCCTTGGGTAAATTGCTTAACTATTTTGAACCTCGGTTACCACATCTGTAAATGGAAACAAGAATTCCTTGCCTCAAAGGGCTATAAAGAAATAAGGTATGTAAAATGCCTGGCACACAGTAGGAGCTCATTAATGTTGGCATCTGTTCTTTCCCTTCCAAATAATGTCAGATGGATGTAGCATTACCGCAATTAAAATGTAGGAAGTGCATTGGCAGACGTTCCTTACGACATATTGAGAACAGCTTTTTCGGTAGCTACCTTATGTGATTTCAGGGAATTGGGGAGGGAAAATGAAGTAAAATGCAGCTTGCTTTCCTGGAACAATTCAAGCCACGGCCAAGGCCTGCCAAGTGCAGCCTGTAACTGTACGCCTGCACTCGTCTGTCATCTCACCTCTGTGTAGATAAAGCGGCTTTCCTCCCCACTCACTGGCCATTTTAATTGTAAACTGGGAACTCTTTGAAATCCCTGGCAGTCATTTAGCTGACAGTTTGGATCATAACATAAAAACAACATTAGTGAGCAGCTGTATGACACTTCCTGCTTTGAAAGCACTGCACAAATCTGAGCTAATTAGCATGAATGCTAACATGCCAGCTTTTTATGGATTAATATTGCAATTATATTTTCCTCTTTCAATAAAAATGCAGCAATCTTTTTTTACCATAAATGGGGAAAAACAAAGTGAATAAGTTGCCTCTCCAATGGGTTCAAACACTGTGTGGTTGAAATACGAGACCGACACTTTGTTGACCAAAGGCTCCTCCAACAACATTCATGAAGATTTACAGGTACGCACCTCTGGTGAATGCTTTTTAGGATCAACAAAGGAAATAAGAGTGAATTAATGGGAAACAGAAAAGAAACTTGTACAGCCAAGGCAAATTTCCACCTTCAAAATACACTGTCTACATTTGCTACTCATTTCTAGACTTAAGCACCTCAAAGAAGTCAGAAAATTATCTGATTGTGATTTATTCTTAAACCAAATGAGGAAATCCCAGTTCATATAGTATTGCAAAATACCCTATTCTCTCTGCTCTGAATGAAAGTGTGATAGAGTACGTATGGAGCGAGAAGGACTTGGGTTGGAATCCCAGCTCTGGGACTCAGCTATGAAACTATAACTCTCTAAAGCTTGGTTTCTTCACTCCAAAATGGAAGTGATAATACTTTTTGCAGGATTCCTGGGAGGTCCAAAAGAGATCCTGCGTTATATAATATCTGGGATATGACAGGTGATCATATTAACCCTGATCCCCCTCTCTGCCTGCAGCTCGTCCTCTTCCCCTTCCCACCTAAAAGTACTCTCACATTCACTCAGTTTCCAGGAAAGCAGAGCGCCATAATGAATTAAAGTGTTCTTTTCTATATTTGTGTTATATATTTTCAGATAAATAATTAAATTTCAAAGGGATTAGGAATAAATATAAAAGCTCATTTTGATGGGAAAAAGCCAAAGATATGATCACCTGAAAACTTTCCTTTTAACATTCTATGAAATTGTAGAGATATCGCAGTTAAATTTGGTCATTTTCTCCTCTGTTTTTTGTACACAATTAGTAAACAGTGACGTGAGGAGGTGTGACAGTGGGGAGGCTGCTTGGGACAGATAGAAGGCTGTCTTGAGCACACCCGGATGTTTGTGAACTGGCCCATCCTCTCTGCGTGCAGACTGTGAACTGGCTTGTCTCCTCTCGGCATGCAGAGTGTGAACCAGCCCATCCTCCCAGCATGCAGAGTGTGAATGGCTTGTCCTCTCAGCATGCAGATTGTGAACCAGCTTGCCCTCCCAGCGTGCAGAGTGTGAATCAGCTTGCCCTCTCAGTGTGAACAGTGTGAACTGGCTCATCCTCTCAGCGTGCAGAGTGAAGTGGCTTGTCCTCTTAGCATGCAGAGTGTGAACCGGCTCATCTTCTCAGCATGCAGAGAGTGAACTGGCTCGTCCTCTCAGTTTGCAGAGTGTGAACCAGCTCGTCCTCTCAGTGTGTAGGGTGTGAACCGGCTCATCCTCTCAGTGTGCAGAGAGTGAACCAGCTCATCCTCTCAGCATGTAGAGTGTGAACTGGCTCGTCTTCTCAGCATGCAGAGTGAACCGGCTTGTCCTCTCAGTGTGCAGAGTGTGACCAGTTCGTCCTCTCAGTGTGAAGAGTATGAACTGGTTCCTCTCCTCTCAGCATGTAGAGAGTGAACTGGCTCATCCTCTCAGTGTGCAGAGAGTGAACTGGCTTGTCCTCTCAGTGTGCACAGTAGTTGGACTCTGAGAGCTGACTTGCCGTACTTGAAAGGCTTGAAGACTGATGTGGCTACTCACATTGAGAACTGTGACTGCCACATGTCAATAAATCTCACATCAATAGGATCAGTCCAAGCTCTTGTTCTGTGGGAAGAGAATTCACGAAATCTGAAGGTTAGTTTCTGAGTGTGAAGTCATAACAAGGAGAGTTAAGTATGTTTCCAACTTAATGGCTCCATGCCATTAGTCATGGCCTTCTGTGAGCATTTATTCAACAAATATTTACTGAGTGCCTGCTATGCAGCCAGCATTGTTCCAGGCCATAGGAATAAAGCAACAAGCAAAACAAAGCCCCTCCTCTCATGGCTGCTACTTGCTTTATTGCAGTATGAGTGGTCCAGCTAACAGGATGGAAACATAGTGGAATCTTTCTCCATCCGTACTAGAACTGTAAACCTGTAATCCTCCAGCTTCCTTCTTCTTGGACTTTGCTCAGAAAGGCATTGACAGTATTTACCACTGTGAATTTAGATGTGTAAATTCAGTCAGGTCTGAATGTCCTTCTGTTTCTTTAAGTTTACTTGGATATCTCTGCTCTAATGAGGTGATGTCACCATTTAACTCTGAAGACGATCTGATGTTCTTTACTTATAAGTCCTTGAGGGTCAACTCTCTGTAGCCCAAGGAGCTCAAGACATTCATATTTGATAACATATAAACTGGAGAGACAGTCTGGTGTGGAAAAAGTAACACTAGTTTGGAAGCTGGCTTTGGTTTGAATTCCTGTTCCACTAATTCCTAGTTCCTAGTTTTACTTCCTTTAGCAAGTTAGAAACCCTCTCCTTTCGCTGCATTAAAAAAAAAAAAAAAATAGTAGGGCTAGCCCAGGGGCCTAGTGGTTAAGTTCTGTGTGCTCTGCTTTGGGGGTCCGGGTTCGGTTCCCAGGTGCTGACCTATACCAGTGGTCTGTCAGTGGCCATGTTGTGGCGGCACCTCACATGCAAAAAGAGGAAGATTGGCAGTGGATGTTAGCTCAGGGCGAATCTTCCTCAGCAGAAAAGAGAAGGATTGGCAGCAGATGTTAGCTCAGGGTGAATCTTCCTCAGCAACAACAACAACAAAAAGTACAAGTAATATATGAATAAATTTCCATTGTTAACATTCAAACTTTGTTTTGTTATTGTACTGATTACTTTAGGGTTTATACTATACATCTGTAGTATATCACAGTGATAACATATTCAACATATTCATACCACTTCATATAATAACCTTACAATAATATGCTTGCATTTCTTACTTTCTAGACTTTATTTTATTGTTGTTATATACTTTACTTATACATATGTTATGAATCTCATACTACACTGTTATTATTTCTGCTTACACAGTCAACTTTCTTTTAAAGAGATTCAAAATCTAAGAAAAAAATCCTGTATATTTACCATCTAAAGTCATGGGTTGCTTAATGAGGGGGATACATTCTAAGAAATGCATCACTAGGCAATTTCATCATTGTGTGAACATGACAGAGGGCACTTACACAAACCTAGATGGTACAGCCTACCACACACCTAGGCTCTATGGTACCACTGTCGTATGTGTGGTCCACCCTTGACCAAAAAGTTATGTGGCACGTGACTACTTTCCATTCCCTTCCTTCTTTTAGGTAGATCAAGATTTTCATCTGATATCATTCCTTTCTGACTGAAGGATGTCCTTTAACATTTCTTGCAGTAAAGATAGGTCGAGGGGCTGGCCCCGTGGCCGAGTGGTTAAGTTCATGTGCTCCACTTCAGTGGCCCACGGTTTTGCTGGTTTGGATCCTGAGCACAGACCTGGCACCGCTCATCAGGCCGCGCTGAGGTGGCGTCCCACATAGCAGAGCCAGAAGGACCTATAACTAAAATATGCAACTATGTACTGGGGGGCTTTGGGGAGAAGAAGAAAAAAAGGAGAGAAGACTGGCAACAGATGTTAGCTCAGGTGCCAATCTCTAAAAAAAAAAAAAGACAGGTTGATGATGAGTTGTTTCAGATTTTGTGTCTTAGAAAGGCTTAACTTTACTTTCATTTTCGAAAGATATTTTTACTAGGTATACAATTCTCTAAGTTGACTGAATGTTTTCCTTTCAGTAACTTAAGGATGTAGCCTCCATTGTTTCCATCAAGAAGTTTGTTGTCATTCTTATCTTCCCTCTGTAGGCAACATGCCTTTGTTCTCTGGAAAGTTTTCCTCTTTACCACTGGTTTTGAGCAATTTGATTATAGTGGGGCTTAGCGTAGTTTCCTTTTGCCTGGGGCTCCTTGAGTTTCTTGGATCTGTGAATTTATAGGTTTCCTCAAGTTTGAAAAAATTTTCAGTCATTATTTCCTCAGATATTTTTCCTGATCTCCTGCCCTTCACTTTTCACAGACTCCTTTAACACATACATTAGGAAGCTGGAAGTTGTGCTCATCAATTTTCTGTTCACTTCTGAACCCTTTTATTTTTCAGTGTGTTTCTTTTATCATGTGCTCTAGTTCACTAATCCTTTCTTTTGCCATTAATCTCAGTCAGTATATTTTTCATTCAGGCATTGTAGTTATTATCTTTAGAAATTCAATTTCATTCTTTTTCTATTTTCCATGTCTCTACTTAACCTTCCAAACATATAGAACACAATTAAAATAACTTAATGTCTTAGTGTGGTAATTCTAACACCTGTGTCAGTACTGGGTGGGTTCCAATTGGTTGATTTTTTTTCCTTATCATGGGTCACATTTTCCTACTTCTTTGCGTGCCTGCTGATTGGATGCCAGACATTTTGAAATCCGTTTTGTTGGGTGCTGGGTATTTTTGTATTCCTACAAATATTCTTGAACTTTTTGGGGTTGGGGAAGGGCACAGTTGCATTTACCTGGAAACAGTTTGATCCTTTCAGATCTTGTCTTTAAGATTTGTTAGGCAGGACCAGAGCATGCTCTACCTAGAACCCATCATTCTCCGTGACTCAGGCAATACCCTTCTGAGTTATCTACCCCGCGCCGAATGAATCATGAGGTTTTCCAGCCTGGTCAGCGGGAACAGACACTATTCCTAGCTCTGTGTGAGTAGCAGGGACTATTCCTGCTAATCTTTTTCCATTGATTCTTTCTCCAAGTTAGCAACAGGGTCTCCTGTGTTGTATTCCCCAGAGCTTAGAGCATTACTCTCAAATTTTGACTGATCAATATCTTCCTCAAAAATGTGATTAGGAGAGGGTTCATTCTGAGATAAGTGCCCCTCCTCTGTGATCCCACAGCAGCCTGCAGCTCCTCCATCATAGAACTTAGGATATCATCTTGAAATTGCATGTTCAATAGGCTTTATGAGGGCAGAGGCTGAGCCCGTCTTGTCCAATGTCATTGCCCCAGTATCAAGCACAGTGGGAGTACAAGTATTTGCGAAATACACGTTCTGAATTCTTCATTCTGCTTTCAAACTACTTGGTGAGAAAATGGGTCTTTAAACAAGGCACAGAGTTGCAGACCTCTGGAACAGGGAATTTTAAATAGTAGCCATGCCTCAGGCAGGAGCTCACCCCCTGTGAGGTTATAGGCCTATCCCGGCAGATAGTTGGGCTTAGACCCTTATGAGCCTATTTCACCTAAAGGCAACTAGCCAGGAGCATGGGGTGGGGTATGTATGGGAAGGCTTCAGACTAGTCTCCCTGTTTAGGGAGGCCTCTTCGTCTAAAGACCTTGGGGCAATTTGAATTCTGTGCAGGCCTTTCCTTCCTTCTGCATATATTTTAATGCCTACCAATGCCTGGCACTGGGCCTGAAGACCTTCAGTGCTGGGTTGCAGAAGATGCTGTTCACATGGTATTCTGTTTGACGGTCTAGGAGGCATTTGATATCATGTGTATCCAGATCGTCCTGCTAGGGTTCCCATCCCAGCCTGCTACATAAAGATCAACTAAAAGCATGTCTATTCTACATTTCTTTTGACTATCTGGCCAAGTACATCTTTCTAATCTTGCTCTAAATTAAATTAATCGATCATCTTAGAATGCCTGCTCTGGGCCAGGTCATTGGAGAAGCCATTTGACAACAAGAACAGCACCCCTAGGGTGCCCTAAGGCTGGGGCACTAGGCAGTTTCTGAGCACTGTATCTCCCTCTTTACAAATCTTTCTCTCCACCTTCTGCCATCACCTTCACAGTACAGTTCATCTTATGCCCTGAGCACAAACAAAAGTGAGATGGGACAAATTGAAAATACTGTGGGAAGTGAACTCATTTCATTGATTGGTTCATTCGTTCATCAATTCAATATTTATTGAGCACCTACTAAGTGTCAGACACCATGCTGAATGCTGGTAGTATAAAGACTAGCAGATACTGCCTTTGTCTTTAAAGAATTCACAGTCCAGTGGTGGAGGCAGACAAGTGAACAAACAGTTACAATAATGTGAGTGATAGACGCTAACGTAGGAGAATACATAAGGCCAATATCTAATTTCTTGAAGAGTCCAAATTCTCTGAGAGAAAAGGTGTTTATCTTTCACAGTTACAAACAACACAGTTTGTAGAGGGTGAGCCCTCAGTAAAGAGTCAAAAGAACTGGATTCTGGTTCCAGCTCTGTCTTCGAATAGCTTAGTAACCCGACAGTCATTTCAGCTTTCTGAGCCTCAGTTTCCTCATCTGTAAAGTGTGACTGATGACACCAGTCCTGCCTACCTCATTGGGTTATTGCAAAAATCAAGGGTCACGAGAGTAATTTTTTCGTTAACTGTAAAGATTTCTACAAAATAAAGCATCCAATCATAAGTTATATTCCTGTGTTTAATTTTAAACGTTGTTCAGCACTTCACGGACGTGCTGAATGATCGTTTTCTTAAAAAAAAAAAGAATACCAGCAGGTAAGCGTCCCTCACTGTCGCCAACTTCACAGCTCAAAGCAGGTCTGCCTTGCCCTTTCCTGCACTCCAGAAAGATATTTGCCGTCGTCCCCACTTCAGAAACGAAAGAGGGGAGGCGCCAGAGAACCCGTCCCGGAGCACTGCCTCTCCAAAGCGCAGGCCCGGCCCCCGCCCGGTCGCCCCGCCCCCGCCCAGGGCCGAGGACCGAGGACCGCGCCGGGCTCAGGAAGCCTCGCCTCCCGGCTCGGGGGCCGGAGGAGCCGCGACTCCGCCCCGTGACGCGCAGGCCCCGCCCCCGGCCCCCACCTCTCGCGCGATCTCTCGAGACTAGAGGCCGGATGGGGTCGGGGCCCGTGATGGCGGCGGAAGAGGCGGATGTGGATGTGGAAGGGGACGTGGTGCCCGCGGCGGCACAGCCCGGGTGAGGCGTGGAGACCGGGTGTCTCCGGGACGGGGAGCGCGGGGATGCGATGAGAGGCCCTGGAGAGGCCTCGGCCCGGCCGAGGAGGGGCGCGGGGCCGCCCGCTGGGCCGGTCTGCGGCGGCTGGGAGCGCCGCGCCTCCCGCCTGCTGTGGGGCGCCGCCCGCCGGCGGAGCGCTGGCTTGCTCCCTTGCCCCACCCCGGCACCCGGCCCTCGCCCAGCCGGGCGGCAGCTCGGACGAGGGCGGCCTCTGGCCGGGACCTGAGCCCGCGCATCCTCGCGCCGTCGCCTGCGTGCCGGCGGCCTTGGGCGTGCCGTTCCATCCCGCCTGGCGCGACTTTCCTCTTCCACCGGGGGCGGTTGTGGAAACCCCCTGGAGGCAGCCCCACCGGAAGGAAGGGGCGGGCTGCGGAGCCGGGCAGCTCTGGGACCTCCCGCATGGGCTGGCCCCGCCGTCGCCCGCAGTGTGACCTTGCCCCAGAGGTGTAGGCGGTCCGAGTCTCAGCCCACGTGTAAACTGACAGTCGGGATGAGCACCTCCTGCGGTCGCGGGAGGGCCCCGCGACGCGGCGCTGGGATGCGCAGAGCACAGGTGCCCTGTAGCCGCCCGCTGCCGTCCCGGCTCAGAGCGGGCGCTGAGGACCCGGCAGGGGTCGCAGGCACCTGATAGCGGTTCCCGCGCAGCCGGCCGCTGTGGTTTAAGCGGCAGCCTCCAGCTTGAGGGCTCTAGCCCTTTGCTTGCTCTTCGTGTAAGAAATTGATACCGTTTGGAAATGTGTTTCCAGAAGCGCCTTTTAGTAACGGAAGAAGCCTAGCCTGGTCAGGAGTAAGACATAACAGTCACTGTTCACGTATGTTTAGACGGAGTCAATCTTGACCAAGTGCTTTTGCATGCGTGATTTAACTCACTTTGCACAACAAGGCTGTGAGCTGGGTGGGCACGGATGTCTGTCTGCAGTCCAGAGAGAAACGATCTGGCCTTGGAAACGCTGAAGATCATCTGAGAGCGTTGGCTCTATCTACCCCTTTTCATAGGTTCTGTATTTTTCTGATTGTGTGTAATTTTTCTCCCTTTTCTCTTGTTCCTTCTTTTCGCTTAGTATCCTCATTGAGCCTTAGGTTTACTGGTGGCACCTGTGATCATTCTGCTCTCATGCAAGCAGGATTACAAAGGTTGTTGGTTCCTGATGGTCAGAGCCATTGCTTTACACAACTCCAGGGAGCACCCATAATATTATATTCTGGTGAATGGTGCTCCCCGGTGTTGGGGCTCAGATCATACGGAGTCTAGGGTGAAGGATACCCCCTGAAGTGTGTAGTTACAGCTGATGATAATGTCTGTGGAACCGTTGAAGATTGATTGAAAACACACTTTTTTAAGTACTTGCTAAGCGCTAGGTACCAGAGGTAGAAGATGGCATTGAAACTTTTTGGTTTCCCTTCTGCTTCTCTGACCATTCCTTCTAGTCCTCGTTTTCTGCTTGACCTTTAAATCATAGTGTTTCAAGGGGTTTTGTTATGAGACTTCTCACTGTGTAGCCCCTGGTGATACCATCTCAGAAGACTTAAATTTCTGTTAGGTTGGACCAAATGAAATTCTGCCAATTTTTGACCTACAAAAATCGCTGTTTTAGGGCCTGGTCTAGTGCTTAAGTTTGGCACACTCTGCTTTGGCAGCCCAGGTTCAGATTCTACACCATTTGGCAGCAACCATGCTGTGGTTGTGACCCACATACAAAATAGGGGAAGATTGGCACAGATGTTAGCTCAGGATGAATCTTCCTCAGCAAAAAACACACAAAAAAGGCAGTTTTATAAGTTCCACCTAATACATGCTGATGTTTCCCAAATCTGTCACCCAGTTCTCTCCTCAGCTTCAGATCCATTTGTCCA
This sequence comes from Equus quagga, assembly GCF_021613505.1. Taxonomy (NCBI): domain Eukaryota; kingdom Metazoa; phylum Chordata; class Mammalia; order Perissodactyla; family Equidae; genus Equus; species Equus quagga. The sequence continues at coordinate 1,413,119 of NC_060271.1, forward strand.
GTTCTCTGAAATCTGTCTGTCCTTGGATGTTCCACAAGCATCTCGATCTCAGCTTATAAACTTTCCCCACCAAACCCACCTCTCCAGGTTCCCCAGTTCAATAAATGGCACCAGTCACCCACGGCACAGACCTAGACTTTATCCCTCCTTCTTCCTCTCTTCTCCCACTCCTCCTATCCTGTCAGTTCTTGAGGGTCTGCTGACTCTCAGTATCCTCTCAGGTGTATTCATCTCCTGTTTACACTC